>NC_082397.1:14082532-14382532 GCF_031168955.1 Gadus macrocephalus
CAGAGCAGTGCACTGCACCACTGTAACTAGAGTTAGTCTGTGTGTGTGTGTATGTTCGCGTGTGTTTGTGTGCGGGAATCATACATGGAAGAGGGAGAGGAGAACATCTCGTCATATCCTGGTGTTGAAATATAGAAACATGTTCCTGTATATGATTTAAGCATACGGCTGCATGGCAGTCTCCTGTTGCTGTGGTCTCCACCCTCATGAGCCAGGTGCATTGTGGGGCATGGACCCAGTCGAGACAGCATGGAGACAAAGAGGCTCATGGGAGGAGAATGGAGGCGGTAGAGGGGGAGGGATCTAAGACAAGGGAGATCTCTCTCTCGGTCTCTCGCTCCTCTCTCTCTATACATCCATGCTCTCTGGCTCCTCTCTCCTTCTCCCCTTTCCGCTGCAGTGTTAGCCCAGTAATCATATACTCTGACTGATCGACCCAGGCGCTTGGCATGAACAGCATTGGCGGTGACAAAAGGGCAATGGTGACAAAAGGGCAAGAGAAAGTTACCTTAATGCTACTTATTTGTGCTGAATGCACCATGTGAGCAGGAAATCTGAGTCACCAGAAACATTTTTTATGTTGAACTTCGCAAAAACATGCTTTTGTGCAATTTGGCAGTATTGCACCATCTGGGATGTTATTTAGATGAAATTATGTAATCCTTAATTTCCGCTTTGAACCAGACAGGAAAGCTAAGAAATGATCCAGAATGGTTGGTTGTAAGTGTGACATATGAAGGCAGATCTAAGTCATGGTCCCCTAAAAAGAGTACAGAACCATGGACAGCACCATCTCCAACATAGGATCCAGTGTGAGTGTGTCTGTAAGTGTGAGTGTGAGTTTGTGTGTGTGTGTGTGTGTGTGTGTGTGTGTGTGTGTGTGTGTGTGTGTGTGTGTGTGTGTGTGTGTGTGTGTGTGTGTGTGTGTGTGTGTGTGTGTGTGTGTGTGTGTGTGTGTGTGTGTGTGTGTGTGTGTGTGCGTGTGTGTGTGTGTGAGTGAGCGTGTGTGCGTGTGCGTGTGCGTGTGTGTGTGTGTGTGTGTGTGTGTGTGTGTGTGTGTGTGTGTGTGTGTGTCGATGTCGGTGTGTGTGTGTGTGTTTGAGTGTGTGTTGAACAGTGTATATGCTGCCTGTCAATCAAAACCAAAGCTTATGGGAATATAGTGACATCTCTGTCGTGTGATTTGTTGGGACTCTCGGCCAATAATGCATTACATAAGGTCTAGGGAATACCACACACACACACACACAACCAACACACGACTAATCCTTTCTCCATTCAGTTGGCATCTGGCATAAACCTGAAATACAACTCCATCTGACTGCTACATTTCCCCCTCTATCCAATGGGGAACAAACGTCACATTTTGTCATTGATTCTGGTGTTGCCATTTTTGCACACACTACATCAATTATAAATTGCGGCATAATTGAACGCAATGCAAGTACCCGACAACACAACGTTGTTTGCTACTGGAGGAAAACAGCAATCCTCTCTTCAGTACAACATGTTAAAGCGTAATTCCAGCAAAAAATTAACCCAGGGTCTTTGTTTTGGCATGTTAACCCATCAAATAAGCCTTCCAGATACTTTTTTCATTGAAAATCGAGTACAGAGTTTGCCCGGCGCAATGTTTGGCTTCCATGTTATTGGCTAGGGGCACAGGGAACGCTTCAAAATCGGCATTTTTTAACCACAAAAATAGCTTAAATAGCACATAACCTCTGCAGTAGCATGATTAGGGTCCCTACACATAAAACAAAGCATCAACAGCTTAGTTAGAGTAGCAGGAGTTTATTTTAAAAAGACAGTTTTCCAAGTCTTTGCCTTACCGGTAGGTCTATTTAACTTAACAATATCGGGCAAACTCTATGCACGATTTTCAATGAAAAAAGTATCTGGGGTCCTTATTTCATGGGTATTCATGCCAAAACAAAGACCATGGGTGTACTTGACTTGTATTCAGTTTGAGGAATTTACCGTTACATCCTATTGTTTCAGTGTGACAGTGTTTTTACTCTGCGGAGGTGAATGGTGTTAAACAGGTATTTTGGGGTCCTTCTAAGGTTAATTGTCTGGTTGATCATTCTATAATCCCTGAGCCTCTTTACTGCTATTGTATGTGTAATTTATAAACCCCTGTTGCCGTTTTTTTCCCTTCATCCAGCCTAAAGTGATCGTTAAAGTTCCTTATATTTCATCTGCAATGTTAGTCATGACTCATGACACTAATGCATATCACAGCTCAGGACACGTTGGGGATTTAGATGTCACATTAATGTACACTTTGACCTTTTAAAGAGCAATGTTATGTGTGTGTGTGTGTGTGTGTGTGCGTGTGTCTGTCACTATGTGTGTGTGTCTCTGTATGTATGTCTGTGTATGAATATGTCTGTGTGTGTGTGTATCTGTGTATTACTATGTGTATGTGTGTGTGTGTGTGTGTGTGTGTGTGTGTGTGTGTGTGTGTGTGTGTGTGTGTGTGTGTGTGTGTGTGTGTGTGTGTGTGTGTGAAAATGTGTGTGTGTGTGTGTGTGTCTGTGTGTGTGTATGACAATGTGTGTGTGTGTGTGTGTGTGTGTGTGTGTGTGTGTGTGTGTGTGTGTGTGTGTGTGTGTGTGTGTGTGAAAATGTGTGTGTGTGTGTGTGTGTGTGTGTGTGTGTGTGTGTGTGTGTGTGTGTGTGTGTGTGTGTGTGTGTGTGTGCGCGTGTGTATGTCTGTGTGTGTGTGTGTGTGTGTATGTGTGTGTGTGTGTGTGTATGTGTGTGTGCGTGCGTGTGTATGACATTGTGTGTGTGTGTGTGTGTGTGTGTGTGTGTGTGTGTGTGTGTGTGTGTGTGTATGTGTGTGTGCGTGTGTATGACATTGTGTGTGTGTGTGTGTCTCACCAGTCCAGAAACAGTCTCCAGTCGGGGGATGTGGACGGGGCTAAGCGTCTGGGCAAGCTGGCCCGCCTGCTCAGCATCGTCTCCATCATCCTCGGGATCGTGGTCATCGCTGTCTACGTCTCTGTCACGGGTGAGAACCTTTCCACTGTGTTTGACACAGCAGCTCAAAGGGACCGGGTTTGATCCCCCCCTGTTCCCGCCGGCTGACACATCATTTGACCTGTGCGGATGCGGAAAAACTGAACCCAAGAATTCTTACAATAAAGAATGTTTGCGTGGATATATATCACCAACTGAATAATAAGTCACAGTTATTTCCTGAGTAAAATATGCATTGCATTGTTGAGCCTGTATGTAAGAAGGAAAAGCTAGGCTCTGTGCATTATCGCAATCTTATTTCTGCAAGTTTCGGTAAAAATATCCATCTTTGAGTTAAAATATGAAAAGCACGTAATATCGGCTGGCTTTGTGAATGCTTGAGATGTGTTTATACTCGGTGGCCCCTGCTCAGCAGATTGAGTCTCCGCTGGCTAGAGGCTGTCTGGGCAGAAGGCATGGGCTTTCCAGTCAAAATATCACATAAAGGAACAAGGATGTGGGTGTGACCTTTTTCTTTTACTTCCCTTTGTTTCAGCTTTGAAATAATAAAGGTTGCATAACGGATGCAACCACAACAACAACAACAACAAGGACAACAGCAGCAGCAGCAACAACGATATCCAGCCGTTGTGAGCTTGTGATGAACATCAAGACCATCCCCTAAATGCAGAATACTGTCAAATGAAAAAAAAAAAAACGTAAAAAAAAAACATGTTTGGTTGGCAAATCAATGAAGTTAACAAGGAAACCCCAGAAATGCATGCACTAGAATCCAGTAAACATTTGCTTGATATAGAAACAAATATTGATATTAAATTGGCTCTGGAAAGGAAAGAGGACATTGTAAACGTTTTGGAATAGTCCCATATTTCTTCATATGAACTAAAAGGTCTCAGAAAATGAAAAGGAAAAGAAGGCACAAAACTGAAGACAAAGGAGAAGCGGAGAAAAATTAGAGCAATTAAAAAATGAACTCTGGGTTCAACGAGAATCTTGAGAGCTACATTCTAAACCCCCCAGCCACCCACCATATTCCCTGTTCATTCAGCGCATATCCAAGCACAGCTACAGAAACAACTGAAATAGGCATAATTGGAGTTATGGAGATGTACATTTTCTAAAGTGTCTTTATGCTGAGTTGCGCTATATCAGGAGGAGCCGCTCTGGAATGACTAGGATCTATTTTTTGTTTTTTGTTATTAGGGTATGTTAAAAAAAAAAAGGATTATTTTTTTTGACCAACTGCAAGTCCGATTGTACATAAAAGATATTTGGATTTTGTTATTTATGCTTTTCTGGGTTTTATTCTCAATTAACAGTTTGAAGTGGCTGTGTTGGAAGATAGTATCATTCATTTTTGTAGAGAATCTGAGAGTTCTTGAAGTGCGATGGAAATCTAGAAGGGTGTACCTACTTGCAACCCTCAGCTACACACCAATCCACCCATCCCTCCCCCCCCCTCAGACCCCTCAGCCTTGCCTTGCTCTGGGAGGGGCTTGACTATAATGACTTGCATGCCCCCGCCCCCCCCAATCCTTACCTAATCATCCATATGTTACAACTCTTTCCCCTGTAGCCTCTCTCATACAACAGGCTGCAGCGCTCACAAAACCCTGACATCTGTCTGCTACGTGAACGGATTATGCTAACTGCAACGTCTTCCTGTCTAAACTCCCACCAGAGGCCACACCTTTGCACATGGACTATTATCAAAGTGCATCACTGAATGTGTTTCCTGGAAGAACGTTGCAATTCCCTGTTTGTGTAACACCACCCTCCCCCCCTCAGACAACAGCCCCCTTTTTATGGGTATGAGATGTACTTATACTGGAAAGAATATATATGCAATATGTAGGCATGCCATGGGCCAAACAATACACTGTTATTCATTTGTACTACCACTCATCCACCACATTTAAAGACTGTTTGGTTTAAAGACCACCCTTTTGTGATTCTTAGTATAGTATGCAGCATAAAGGAGTTTTATACATTATACATTATTATGTTTTGTATAATTCACTCCACTTCTTGATGGGTTTTATTAAATGCATCTACTCACACATTTTTTTCAAACCATGTCAGTTAAAATCCGAATATGGATGAATACTATAAAAAAATATATATCAATACTTACTGCACCAAGAAAACTTCTTGATAATGACACATATTTTGATTTGAATAATTGTTTGGCTTAGCAGTTAATAAAATAAGGACCATCTATATAACATTAAATTACTACAACCCGTAAAATATGTTAAAGGTATTGGACAAAATCTGCCTGTTTTGACATCTCAAGTGGGTGTGTCCACTTAGATGTGTGCTGGATAGATCTACCAGCCTACACAGTGGACTGCAGCAAACTTTGCTACTCTATCCGTCATACATCTAGGTGGACACGCCCACTTGTGATGTCAGAAGAGGCAGATTTTCGAAAACGGCTAATCACACAATAACTCACACCTAGTGGTGTAATATGTCACCTTTAATAATTTGTTTTTCCTTGTGCAACATGTCAGTTTGTTTATGAATGCTTGGTGGCCTTGGTCAAAGCATGCAACCCGTGCACAGCCCATCTCAATCTGTTACCAAACAGACGAGAGTAGAAGCCGAAACTTACTGTCTACTACCGCACCTGACAAAAAACAGTACAATTTAACAGAAATACCGATTGACAATTTCATATTGAACTAGGACCAAATATTTTGGCATATTTTGTCATCCGAAAACAACGCAATAGGATTTTAAGTGTCCCACCAATGAAAAATCTGTGATTCTTAATAAGACACACTTCTGTCAATAAAGCGTTCAAACCCTAAATTGTTTGGGAAATTTCTGTACAATTGATTGTCTTCCAAAGAAACATGTAATTTCAATATGCCTGTTTTTATTCATTGTGTGGAGTTTTGCATGACAATAATAAATGCTACCATGCATGGTCCACATCTGCTGGGTGATGTTATTTTTGAATGAGGCGATCTTACCGTATGTACATTAGAAAACGACTGATCGGAACCATTACATACAGGTTGGGGAAGGGCAGAGGCCTCTGCATGTTTTTATCGAGGAGGTACATCACTTTTATTAATGCTGTCCGTTATTCAGCCTCTCCACTATCATTATGTTTGAAAGTGAGACTATAGCCTACTCTGCCAATAGTTATAATCCTCATCTCCACGTACCTGAATCCACCTGTCTGATGGCTTATCTATTGATCAATTTCATAAAAAGTTATTTCCTTATTAAAGCGTATTTATTAACCAAGGGTTGTGGATTGAAAAATACACATACCTAACGAAATAGGGATTACAAAATAGGAAATTGCCAATTCTGTAAATACCCCTAAAGGAGGAAACTATAACAAAATAAAGGGTCTTTCCATGCAGCTCTAATTTAATCTACTTTGAGATTAAACCGGGTTTTCTAGAGTGCAAAGAGCACAACACAAACCATTTTAGAACTCCCAGATGACCTCCCAGGGAGCCATCCACCAGTCCCCGCCCCACCTCGCCTCTGCTCTGCTGGGCTTCAAACCAGACGCCAGCCGCTGAAATATTCAGGAGCTCAAAATACAGGAAAACCCCTGAATTGCTGTCGTCCACTCAGTCTACAGCATGTGTGAGGAGAAGAGGACAGTATGCCGTACAGTCCAGCCATAAATGACCAATACTCATACATCGTTCTGCACCACTCGTGGATGTACTAAGTATCCGTTCTAAAAAGGGATAACACGTCCTCAGCCTAAGCTGGAGGTGGCTGGGGGGTGAGAGGGCCCTGTGGTGAGGGCAGAAGGTGACACGCTTCCTGTGGGTTCGACCACACCCATCCCCTCGCACAACATCTTCCCTTTTTGAGAACATGCTTTTCCAACATGCCCTTGCACAAAAACTGGATTAGGTTTTTTGTTTAGATCTTCCAGTGAGCTGGTATCAATTATCTTCTGTATACTTGATTTAACAACCTCTTCTCATTAATATGATTGTAAACTATGATGCAATTTAGAAATTTGAAGAATGGCATCAAATGCCTACAATACACATCGCCAAAAAGAAAAAATACAGGTTGGGCCATTGAGAAATAAGTTTGAAATTGAAGTGTTGTTTAATGTGAAAGGTCATGACATTTACATAAACTTACAATCCTGCACTTGATCAAGAACATTGATTTAGACAATTAAGACATTACCTGAACCAACATGACTGTTGACATAAACATAATCAATAGTAGCGCACCATCCCAAAACAAACCTAAAAGAATCATTAGCCAAACCCAAACTTTAGCCAGCTTGTGAAAGGCAGCCATGACTCATACAATAATGTAAATATGAGGTTATAGTCCATTGTCCAAGAGGACGTCTTCATAACCAGAAAACACCCCAGCACAGCGCTTGCTTAAGAAGACCATCTTCCCAGGACCCCGGTGGGATGGTAGTGCAGGAACACTGGTTTCTGTACAGAACAGTATATGCCGTTTCACAAACTCTCCTTAAGCAGCAGAGAGAAAAATGAAACCAAGATCCAGCTCCTAAACTCCATTCTTTAAAGCCAGTCCTTATGGATGTGCAAAAGCCTTTGGACTTTAAACAAAAACAAACCATTGACCTTCTGACAGTGTAAAAACCACAAGCCATTGGCCAGGTAATGCTTCAAGTTCGCCGGAAAACACGATCCAATCTGTTATGGGATCACTTCCAATCCCAAGAGCAAACAAACTGTTGCAATTTGTTTAAGGGTTAGTATCTCGGTTTAGCATGGACACTCCTATAAGACCGGCCTGCATTTGGTTAACCATGTATTCATTTTAAATGTTAATTATTAATACTCACTTTCATTATGGATTAGAGCCATTTTTTATTATTTTATTATATGGCTCCTATCCATAAAGAAAATTAGACTGTCAGACGGTTATGCTTGCATGCCAACTCTGGTTGCATTAAATCCAAATAAAGAGGGAATTAGACCGTATCAGGAATGTCTTATCTTCACAGAGATGGCGCATGTAACCTAATCATTTGAAACACTTCTATATTAAAGGACTTTGCTTTTAACACAACCATCGCTGTAACTTGACTTTACACTGCAGTTACAAATCAGAAATTCTGATTCTCTATATTAGATTTCTGAATAGAAACATGTTTAGTCTCAAATTATTAGCACAATATTGTGATGTCCTAAATAATATAATTGGCCAATTGTATCCATGGATCCAAATGTATGATGGAATCTATATATAGGTTGAAAATGAGCAAACTCATTTTTGCCGTCAATATTAAATATTGACTTGACATTCTAGACACTTGGATTCATGACTCATTTTATTGATTTTGATTGACTAATTGCATTCATTGAAAGAAAGCTGCTTCTAGGGAAATGGCATAAGGAGAACGATATTTACAAACAGATATGGACACAAATTTGCTCTACAGAGAAAGTATACTTTTTAATGACACTTATATAAAGTTTACAGTGGAAAAACCACAGGGTTAATATGTACAGGTATCTCCTCCTTCAATTTTGCCCCAAACTGAGAATAGTTAGCAATTATTAGAATAGAATATTTAATCTGAGCTCCCAATCACCATCATGTTCAGTATTTTTAAAAAATAAAATGCTTTGGGGTGTTAAGTAACTACCATTATAACACAATTTTGTACAGACTGAATAAGAATAATTTATTAATGCACATTTTAAAGTTCACATTGAACCATCCACCCAATTCTCCTGTCCAAAAAAAATAATCCACTAAAGCCAACCACCTCCAAAAGCAAAAAAGGAAATCTTTGAGTGTCTTCATCCCCCCCCCCCCCCCCCCCCCCACCAGTAGAAACTCTTGCTGCAAATCATCAAGAGAATTCTTTAAAATCAAGTCCCATAGTACTTTTGGTCTCCGGTCCTTTTTTTTGGGTGAATCATCCACCCGACGACACCGGCCCGCCCACCTGTAATCCGAGTGCTGTGATAGGTCGACCCAGCAGCCGGGGGTCCTGGTGTCGGGGGGGGGGGGGCTGCTGAATGTCCTGTGCGCCCGGCGACGGTCGCCGTGTCTAGCTTCAGTCTAGTCTCTGAGCGGCGGCGGCGACGCAGCGCTGGCTGGGCGCGGCCGTCAGTGGAAGGCGTACAGCAGCAGCAGGACGGTGCACACGCCAATCACCCCCCCCAGGATGAGCGAGTCCCGCCTCTTGCGCAGGTTGACCCGCTGGATGAGGTTGTTGATGGCCGGGAAGCGGTCTTTGGAGAGCGGGCGGTGAAGGAAGATAACGCAGTTCACAAGCATGGGACACGATTTTAATGACAAGCTTTAAAGGTGATGAAAATATGTGACGTCAGAAGAGGCAGATTATCAAAACGGCTTGTAGCGGCTAATCACACTTACACCTGGTGGTATAATAATGTCACCTTTAAACTCAAAGACTCACCCCTCCCCAAGACATATTTTTTCCGACATGGTTGATTGACCAATTGACCAATCCAAAATCCGCCATAAGCTAGATCTCTGAACAACTTCCCACTGACGTCCACACAGTCCCAATCAGTCACACATGGGGGTAAAGGATACTGGCCAGAGTGTTGACTTTTCCCTGTATAGACTTCAGAAAGCCTCTCTGGGACGTCATGTTTTCCTTGGTTGCCATGGCAATACTAGAGAGAGATGGAGAGACATGTAGTTACAACTTTGCATATCCCAGTCAAGAGTTCTTCTATGCCGGACTGACCCAAGGGCTTTTACATTGCACAGGGTTGAGACCGAGAGAGACCTTGAGTTCAACACCAGGGTTCCCTGGTGTTGGGACGGGGAGGGACGCTATATGGGAGTAGTCACCGCCAGGAAATCGGCTCTGCACCCACAGAGGGATTAAGTGTTGGGTGCTGCAGTTGTCACCCAAATAATATACTCCTTCAGCCTAGCGTGAGAGTGTGTGTTGCAGGGTAAAGTGCAGCGTGGTAGTTGGCAGGAGATGGGCTGCTCCTCCACTGGCCTACAGGGGCATCCGTTACACGCTGATCAATAACCTACAAGACTCCCAGTCTGCCTCCCCAAGGTCACCCAGCCTGCCTCCCAGCCTGCCTCCCAGCCTGCCTCCCAGCCTGCCTCCCAGCCTGCCTCCCAGCCTGCCTCCCAGCCTGCCTCCCAGCCTGCCTCCCAGCCTGCCTCCCAGCCTGCCTCCCAGCCTGCCTCCCAGTCTGCCTCCCAGTCTGCCTCCCAGTCTGCCTCCCAGTCTGCCTCCCCCAGGTCTCCCAGCCTGCCTCCCAGTCTGCCTCCCCAAGGCTGCCTCCCAGTCTGCCTCCCAGTCTGCCTCCCAGTCTACCTCCAGTCTGCCTCCCAGTCTGCCTCCCCCAAGTCTCCCAGTCTGCCTCCCCCAAGTCTCCCAGTCTGCCTCCCCCAAGTCTCCCAGTCTGCCTCCCCCAAGTCTCCCAGTCTGCCTCCCCCAGGTCTCCCAGTCTGCCTCCCCCAAGTCTCCCAGTCTGCCTCCCCCAAGTCTCCCAGTCTGCCTCCCCCAGGTCTCCCAGTCTGCCTCCCAGTCCGCCTCCCCCAGGTCTTGAATGTGGGTCTTAAATGGCTTTATTTAAATTAAGCTTAGACTCTGGTGAACCACCAAGTCGTGCCATCACACTATGGGCAGGGCCCGACCATAATATCAGTGTGTGCTGTCAAGTACAAGTGGAACAGGGTGTTTTGTTGGCAGAGGAACAACGTTGGCCGTGTTTGCAAAGGCTGCGCGTGCAAGGGGTTGTGTGTGTGTGTGTGCGAGTGGTTGTGTGGGTGTGTGTATACAGAATCCCATGGGGTGGGAACCTGCTGAGGGGACAGTCCCTACCCTCTGGGGGGGGGGCGTAGTGGATCAGGTTCTCTAGAGTCAGAGAAACAACACTGCAGCCACTCTGGACTGCCTGTAGTGTTGTAATGCAATAGGGTACAAGGCGAAGCGATACGCCACTCCTTCTCCAACAATGTGTATCATACCGTTGTTTTATTAGTGTTAGGTTCCCATTTTGACTGCTCACTTTTCTCCAGCTTATTGTCCTTCAAATCTCCTCAGAATTGTTATCAAAAAGGCTTGGCATTATTGAAAGTCAAGACTGGAGTTTGATCAGTTGGGATTCATTAATTAAATACTTTGCTGTGATATTAGTGATGAAATGGCGCTGGTCAAATAGTAGCAAAAATGTAACAACATGTCCTCTCCTAACCACTTTTCCTTGACCTCGATGGAGAACATCATGGTGAAGATAGTAGCGGTGCCAAGAGAACCCTAATGCACTGACACTAGGCTAGGTATATTATACATCATATATACATTATTACATTTATCCATTGGTCTGCCTTGGTGAACTAACAATGTTCCCAAGATGGACTACAGACAGCCTGTGTTGTCACAGTGGTTTTATGCAGGCTGTGTAACCGTGGACCACCCAGGGAAAAATGTTTCCTCACTTCCAAGGTTGAAGTAGAAAATGAATACAGGCTTCCAGTTACAAGCTGTTCAAGAATGCGGCAAGCAGCAATACAGGGGCCAAGATATCAGCCATTTACGAACAGGTACGTTTGGAACTGGCACTGGACTGGACCCTGGACACCACATAATAATGCTAAATACTGCATTAACTAATGTGCATTAATGGTTGTATCCATATGGTAAAGCCATCCTGTGCCTAGCTTTACATCTTGCCAAAGGACTACAGCTGAAAATGTGCCTGGCTAAGACTGGCACATTTATAGAAATGTAGATTAATGTGCACCGTCCTTATAAATAAGGACAGTGCAAATAATGAATAAATAAATGAATGAAATAAATGAAAATAAAGTGTTATCTTTGGTTGGTTTTTATGAATTGCTTTGGTGGTTTATATGGTGGATTCGTTCAGTCAAAGATTCAGTCATTTGGAGATGTGAGGCTAACCCACACAGCAACAATCATAACAGCCTCATCTCCAGAGGGCCGGGCCACAGACAAACAAGCATGAACTCATGGCTGGGCTGTGGCTGGCTAAACCCACCAGGAGGTAGGCGAGGAGCAGGGAGAGGGTTTGAGTGAAGAAAGAGGGGGCTGACGTCATGCTACGGTCTTGCCTGGATGGGTGTTGAGCACAAGGAGTGCAGAGAGATGAATACACAGGGGCGGGAGGCGGAGCCGTGTTTGGATGGGGGCGGGAGGGACAACAGGGTTATAAAACAAATGAGCTGTGTGGAAGAGGACGGCGCCAGTGAGTTTTTAATCTGTTAAGAGTCGTTTTTTTGCACACAAACATTGGAATATGCGAAGAGGAGATTTATTTTAGCATAATATAATTTCGGGTGGATGTGGGGAGTGTAGGAAGCAGGCTTTGGATAATGCAAGGTATACGGGGTGATATATGGTCCCTGGTGTCTAAGGAAGCAGCCCTTACCTTATTGTGTCATCCATCAGCCTGTCAGAGCTTCAGACCGAGGTTGGAGGGCAGGAGAGAAAAGAGAGAGAAGCTGGTTAGACGGTTGGTCTTTGCTCCGTACAGACAAGGTGCAGTTCCACATAAAACCATCAGACCATAGCTCAAACAGGGAGCTCTGAAGCAGGTTGGTGGTCACATTAAATCACACATCTTTCTGGGTCCCCCATACACGGCAAGAACACTCTTTCAGATTAATTAAGTGCACAGGTCGGCATTTTATAAAAAAAAAAAGTGGGGTGATTAAAAGGATCCTTCCCTTTTAAAATAAAAAAAACCCACAAAACATAAAGTATTAAACCATTAACAAGTGTTTACACAACGGTGAACAAACAAACAGGTAGGGAGTAACCATTTTTAGTTTTTTTAAAGAAAGACATTTTAGCTACGCAATCGGCTTCCATGATTATTTTTCTACACAATTATATTTCAGTCAACATTTAATTAACACTGACTAGGTAGTCACAGTAACCATGGACATTTAAATGGAAAGAATAAAATGTCTCAGTTTACATTTATTAAAAGGCCATTCCTTTGTAGTCACAAATCACAACAGGTATCACTATAAGTAGTAGCTCATCATTATTTTCCCTTAGCCTAACCAGTGAGGCAGGACCAATATTAAAATTGTCTCGCCGAATCAAACTCTGTGACACCATTTCTTTCGGTTTCGCAGAGGTCCAACTAATGCCACGTTCATTCATCTTTGAGACAGAGGCAGTTGCTGAAGATGTATTACACCAAGGAGACGAGCCGAGCCCAAGCTAATCGTAACTAATGATGCCCGGCCAATGCTGAGCACACACTTCCTGATTACTTGGCTTCCTCTGGTTAATCACAGCAGAATGCTCATTGGTCGTATGCAGCGTTGTGACTCTGCAGGTTTTCAACCAACACCAACAGCCGAACTCAAAGCCAAGTGGAAAGGAACGGTTACAGGGGAAGAAACACTTTGTCTCAGAACTTGCATAACTGGCACTCGCTTTAGCGAATGTGACATTAAGCTATTTCCAAACTAATTTTCAAATAACAGCCCCAACTGCCAAGACTGTGGACAGTTCACAGGATTAAGAGGGAGGCTGACGAGTCCAGAGGGAAAAGGGTTGTCACACAAAACAGAGAGAGCATAAAAAAGGGATCGAAGAGCAAAAGCAAATCGGATGGGGAGTTTATCAACGTCTGTACGTGGGTGGAAGTGTCCACCCACATGTATGAAGATGCATGTCGGACAGATGGACGACAAATCACATATTAGCCCAGGCCACGGTCATTGACCTTCACTCAGCGAAAGGAGGGTGGATTGAGGTGGTCATCCAAGCGGATACTTCCATGGCTGGCCTGGCCTTTTGACAGGCAACATCATTCACAAATCAAGAGAACCAATATGAAAGTATGTGGAGGGAGAGAGCAAAGGGGTGGGACAGGTTTATATAGATCTTACTGGAACAAGGTAACCTCCATTTTATTGTCCACATTATTAGGTTTGGTTGACCGACCCCCCCCCCCCACACCCACACACACACACACACACACACACACACACACACACACACACACACACACACACACCTTGGTGGGGAGACGGTTGTTTTATCAGGACAGAAGAGCATGGTGGTACTCGAGTGTCCGACGCCTACGGATAAATGCGTGTCCTTCAAAATCTACAGCTTTGGGAGGCTTGGCTTTCCCCTGATCATTGATGTTCTGCTGCAGTCATTAAATCTCTCTCCTTCTCTGCAGGTACAACTTTATGGTAGCTCTTGCAGATTAAATAAGTTTGAAATAAAAAATGTTCTGCGTTAACGTTATTTAGTTAATTCGCATACTATATAATGACATTAACAGCCATCATATATAGTGTTGACATGCATCGATTTTAATTGTAATTATTTAATTAAAAGGACATAAAAGGTGATGAATTCCAATTTAAATTGATCCATTTCTCAAAAATATTCATCAACTGCACTTCTGTAGAAAGAAAAAAATAAAAACAATAGTTTGAGGAAACACTATTCTACAGAATCAGGACCCCTCATGACAAAAGAATCCCAGTGGAAGAAAATCATTAAAGAACAAACCAACTATCGATCTCCGAATGAGTTAATACAATGATTCAGCCTATGGCAAACTAATGAAAACCATTGCATTTGCAATCGTATGAATGTTATGAAACGGTCGTTGTTGTCAACACCGTTTGTGTCTCTTGGATAAATTACCGCTCATCGCCAAAGGTGTTTCCAAAGGTAACAAAACAGAAATCTTCAAGATCACCTTTGTAAAGAGACTGGTGTTCATCATAGAGCCCATCACAGCCTCTATCACAGTCTAAATCCAACACAACACCGGTGTCTCATGTGCAGCTCTTTGCTCGGACACAATGAGAGCCCGTCCTGAACCGAGCAGCGATCGATACCAGCAGGCTTCCTTCCTTCCGACGGTGCACTTAATCTTCAGCCTGGAGCATGAGGTGCATGGTAAGGCGCGATGCAGTGTCTCCCTTAGGATTGTGCGACACTGGCATTAAGTGCGCTTTAAGACTTCAGCACATCTGCAGCATGTGAAAAGGAGAGCTGAAGGTTAGGCCAATTAAAAAGTTAATGATATTTTTGGCTTTCTTAAAGTGAGGTGAGCTTCAAGAGTTAAGCCCTTTAATGGAAAATCCTGATGTGATGTGGGGCATTAACTGTCTTTAGAGCATCAAGTCAGCTTTATAGTATATAGCGATAGCATTCTAGTATTAAAAAGAAACAACGTACAGCCAAAAGTATTGGACTCAACTTCTGGACTCTGGGCTGACAATAATGTACACAGGTGGCTGTCAGCACCCTGGGCATCGCCTTAGCCGCAATGTCTGTGACATTATCATCCAATAACAGGACACAGCCCGTCATGGTTCAGTCGGCTCTTGTACCACAGCATCGTTGGTTAAGAAAACCTGATTCTGAGAGTCATTAATGTTCCAAGGGGTTGCATAAGGTAAAGAATAACCCATATCTTACATCTAAATGTTGGCAGCTTTGGTAAAAGCAGGATAAAGTCCAGGTAAATGTAAATGTAAATGGACTGCATTTATATAGCGCTTTTCTAACCATTGGCCACCCAAAGCGCTTTACAATATTGCCTCACATTCACCATTCACGCACACATTCACACACCGACGGCGGAGTCAACCATGCAAGGCGACAGCCAGCTCGTCGGTGTTACAGGTGTTACACTAAATTGTACTTCGTGGTAAGCAAGCGTGTCGGTTGATTCCTTACGGAAGAGATACATTTGACAGGATGCCGTGACCACAGCCATTATGGCTGCTCCAC
This sequence comes from Gadus macrocephalus, assembly GCF_031168955.1. NCBI lineage: Eukaryota > Metazoa > Chordata > Actinopteri > Gadiformes > Gadidae > Gadus > Gadus macrocephalus. The sequence goes on from NC_082397.1 coordinate 14,098,257, forward strand.
TATGAACTCTTAATGGGCCTGCTCCTCCCGTCCTCTGATTTATTCATGGAAACACTTTACGGCAGAGAAATGGAAAAACACACAGAGCGAGGGAGACACGTACCAAGCTAGAAGGAGGGGGGGCGGGGTTAGAGGAAAGGTTCGGAGAGAAAAGGTTTGGAGAGGCTCTCTGCTACACTCAATGTTAACACTTGGAGAGGAAACCCAATGTCCAGTGTACCTGTAGGCATCGCTGCACAAGATGCCTAATATTAATGCCGCATTTCCAACGGAGGGTGCAGGGTCGGTTCAGTTCAGTTTGCAAAGGTACCGCACGGTTCTCGTTTCCACCGCCAAAAGTGGTCGTGATCCGCAGAGTTAGCCGTATTCGTCTCGCAGTACTCCTCCGTTGGGGTACTGAGACGCCTGAAAGGGTGCCGTCATGTTCGAGCACACGCCGTCCGTTGATTGGTCGACAGAATCATACTTCCGTGCGACAGGGGGATAAATAAACAAACGCATTACTCGCGAGGTATTTCTGAACGGCTAAAAATGTGTTATTGAAGAAATGTCGCGCAAAAGTTTGCCGTCCTATTGTGTTGGTCTTTGTTCATTGTGCGCATTCTTCTTTTTCCTTGGATTTATTAGCAGGCTACACCGTGTCTAGCTGCTATGAGATCACGATGCTTACGTAGCTGCCGCGGCTATCGCCATACGGCTTAAACCCTGCCCTACCATAAGGGTACCGTCGGCGGTGGAAACGCGAGCCGTAACTGAGCTGGGCTATACCGCACCCGCACCACTGGGCTGAGGCGTGCTGGGTCCGAAGCGTATCCGCCGCTAGAAAAGGGGCATAACAGTCTCTTTGATGGGATGCACCTAAAGTATGACAATTCACTGTTAGACCCTTTGCATAAACGCATCCACTAAATTACTCAAGAAGTAACCGCAAATATGGAACATGGAGAAATGATGACAGACTCATGGGGAAAGGGCGGGTTGCCTTGGTGAATAGCAGAAGTAAGCCTCCACTCCCTCTACTGGCTTGTGTAATTACAACCTTGGTAGGCTCCCCTCAATAGCGATTACACGGTACACAGAGTAAAACTCTAAACCTGAGAGAGCGAGCGAGAGCCAGAGAACGCAGCCCTTAGAGTCTAAACCCGTTTAGACCATTATTGTGGCGTGTTACACATTTCTTTGCTCCCCTCCCTTCTCCCTCTTTCCTGTCTCTGGCTCTAATAGGATAGATCATGTGTAACCCAACCCGCCTCTGCTGCTTCCTCTCGGCCACTGGTCAGGGTGAGGCACTTGATGGGCGGTGGTTTAATAGACTCATTTGTTTTTTTATACCCCGTTCGATTCCACAGGGTTTGCCCGGCGAGGATGATTGATGTGGCCAAAGTACAGTACGGTATAATCCTGAGTTACGGGCTAATGTTTCCCCTGATGCCTGCACTCTGGGTGGTCTTGACGTGAACACAATGGAAACTCCAGCCTTAATTACCTTCAGTTTGCATTCATCCGAGTGCGTATTGTAGCCTTTGCATTTAACATAGTTCCTTTTCTTACGTATATTCACACCTTTTGTGGACCACCCGTGTTGTGGACCACTATTTCTGCCGACACAAACAATATGTGCTAGTTTTGGTGGTTATGGGGTAATTGAGGCTTTACTCCTCTGACGGGCCGTGGCGGGAAACGAATTGAGAGCCGTAGAGAAAGTAGCGATACAACGCTTTAATGGTTCCTGGTTACGCCCAATTTATCAGCTGGGATAAAACTTCTCAAGGCTACAGCACATTGCCCATGATGAATGCTGCTCAGTGCTGCATCCGAGCAGTTTGTGTGCAGCCTGCTGCCACCACGATCCACTGCTCTCACACACAACACCAACACACATACAGACTCTCTCACACACACACACACACACACACACACACTTTGACATTTGGAACTTAATTAGAAACAGTGGGGTCACGATATGATTCGTCAGCATTCGTTAACACGATAGAAGTTTTCTTTTTATAAATGACACCATGGGTTTATGTACATGAGATAGGTGTGTGAGATAGCAGCCGAAAACAGTTGTGATTCAAGATAGAGCAGGCGGAAGATAACACTTAAAGTAACTGGAACTTACTTTCTCAGGTGTTCATGTTCCTTCAGAAACAGCTCTGTTCTCCGGTTGTTGACTCCAGAGCCACTCTTGTATGTTCTAAGGAGAAAAGAGTTAGTGATAATGAGCTGCAGCACTGTGCACCGTCATGGAACAGGACAACAGAGGACTGGAGTGGTGCACAAATAAACAAGAGCATGATAAATACAAGGTATTATTCTCCCTCAGCTATGCTCAGCAGTCCGTTTATTCATCTTTAAAGTTTGAGGAATTCATGAATTAATCACTAGGTCATCTACATTGGCATCAACATGTGCTTGACAACATGACTATATAAACTATATAAGTTAACTAAAATAATCAAATTGATTTGGTTAACCATTGACTACACTGAGACTAGAGGCCAACAGTTTAATTTAGGTTTTCCTAGCTGCCGCAACACCTCTGTAACCACCAGCGTTGTTCATCCTTCAGTACAGCCAGCCATACCATCTCCTTTAAAGAGGTCTTTGGAACAGCATGAATAATATAAGAGGCAAGTGGAAAAACTAGATATAGATAATGAAGAACAAACCAAGTAGGCTGTCCACGAAGACTACTAGGCATTTCATAATAAAGGCTTGAAATTCAATTTGGTACGGCTGAAATAAAATGCTTCAACATTTGCAGATCTAATGGCAGGAACTATTTGATAATTGATCGACCCTTCCTAGCATCTCTGTGGGTAAAGAGTTATGTGTGCAACAATGCATTGATTCCATCCCAATATTGACAGCACCACGCAATCATACAGAGTATGTTAAAGAGCTGGGCACGAATAATGCAGTGGTCTCCCATCTCTTAGCCAATCACCAAACAAGGATGTCTTGTATTGCTAGAATGTGGTTTGCGGAGAAACCAGCATGAGGAGGATACAACACACAGGAGACAACTAAAATATAAACTCTTGTCAAATACGTCCTCGAAACCATAACAACAAGACAGACAAACGAGTTGATGCCAACACTGATAGAGCCGTCTCTCTCCCAGGGGACTGAAGACATGCTGGTAGCCAGCCATGCTGGTAGCCAGCCATGCTAGTAGCCAGCCATGCTAGTAGCCAGCCATGCTAGCGCAGGCTGGGTCTTATTTAAACTGACGCTGACTGACATGTTGATCATCCGGGCGGGGCTTTTAAAAGGGCAGCCATGTGATTCACAGTCGAGCCGTCATGCGTCCCGCTGACATTTATAGCGCAGCAGCAATAGGGGAGCAGTAGATCTTAACAGGACCGGGCTGTACCGTGATACAGATTGGGACGTCAGTGTACATCACGCAGCATGTCGGGGGAGATTTGAAGGCACACAGGACCAACATGGCCTACTTCTGATAATAAAAAGGTGTTCACGGGATCAATACGGTCACCTACTGATGGCAAAAAGGGTGTTCACAGGATCAATACGGTCACCTACTGATGGTAAAAAGGGTGTTCACGGGATCAATACGGCCTACCGTTCATAGATAGTTGTTCACACAGGACCAAGATGGCCTCCTACAGCTCCTAAGGTGTCCGCAAACATTGATTCATTTAAAATGCTCTGCATCCTAAATGAAGGAATGAGGGATGGACATGCGCTCACATTCTATTGGCTCCAACACACTTGCAGAGCAGCATGCTGCTCACACAGCTTCATTGCACGTGAACACCAGAGCAGAGGGCTCTACTGACCTCTGCCAGTCAAAGATGGTAAGGGCTTCAGCGGAGCCGTGGATTGCATCCAAGGCTCACCACACTATTTTGAATATTTAACACTATTAAAAATAGTTTAAAGTAGCATCAAATTTAGAAAAAAATGTAAATGTTGATGCGTCCTACAAAAGATTGAACTAGTATATATACTATAGTTAGGCATGCATATTGTGTCCCTCAAGCCTTAAAGGCTTCAGAAGCCTGGTCTGGTAACGCATTAGGTCCACATATCGATTTTTAATTCATTTATAGAACCCCCTATTGTGTCAACATCCGCTTGCCCTTATCAGATCGTATCTCCAAAACATTATTTGTTCTTGTTTAGTACTTTCCACTAGAAACATTCTTCTTGTTGGCTCTGCGAGCAAACTATTTAACTATTGGTCAAGGGCTCATACGAGAGGTTCTCAGGGCGGACTGGGCGCGGCTTTAATACTGCAACCCCCGCGCTGCTCCAGGACCTGGCAGCAGAAGTGTGGGCACAGCTCATAGATTCGGATCCTGGCTTCAGCACGCTTCTGCGGTAAGTGGGGTGATTCCATTCAACCTCAAATGACATCCAGAAGATGCATTCTTCATACCAATAATAATCTAGTAAGCAACAAGAGAACCAACCTGGTTTAGCCTTACATCATATGAATAACTAAAGCCCCCTAGCACTGTGTGGAGGCAGGCTCCTGCCTCTTGTGGGGAGTGGGGCAGGCACCCGTCTGCTTCTGATGCTCATTATTAAGCAAAGTGCACCGTCCACAACAACAGCTCATTTCAATGCATTAAATTCACCAGCACCGGGCAAATTACCTTGACTAATTCGATTTAATGAGTGGTTATGCCAAGATGCATGGGACCATCCAAATGATGTGGTCGACTAATGGACTGTTAATGACTACAAATAAACAAAAATCTTTACTTAACTTAACCGGCTGCACAGGAAGAACGTATGTTAGACCGCCCTTTGTAAAGTGTCTTTGGGGCTCTTAAGAAACACAATTCTGCATCAGTACAATTTTTGCACTCATATAACTAAAGTGTCACCACGCACGACACGGTTAGCTAATGGTCCTGAACCGAATGGTTGGGGTTCAATCAAAAGTAAATGTGGTTAAAAAAAAAGCACAAAAAAAAGAAAGAGCTACACAAGAGCTTTGTTGGATCAGAATAATAATTATAGTGACAACGAGATTACCAAGAGAGACAGCAACACTGTCAGCCAAAGAAGGGACACACCCTGTGCTACAGCAACCTTTCTGCCTGGATGGATGTCCAGTTTCTGATTGAGTGGCTATCATGAGCGCTGACAGGTTTCACACTAGCCAAGAGACAAACAGGCCCTGTGGAAATGAAACACATTTTCATCAGATTGTTGAAGGGAGGTTGTTGGCCCTGCAACCGTCATTCAGCTTTCTGAAAAGTGTAGTGTAATTTTCATAGAATTACCGTTTTCAGAATTGTATTGTCATAGACAATTATCAGAATTTGCATAATAGTGCTTCAGTCTCCCACACTTGCAACACAGTGGTTTCTTTAGTCTTGAACTTGAAGATAAATACCCCCCAATTATGCCTGTCAGCTTAGGGAAACATTTACAGGGCACCCTTAGTTATTTCTAGCTGATGCAAACCCTGAAAATGTAAGAGTGTACATCATAAATAACAGTACAATAAAATGTAAGATGCGGGAGAAATGGCTCTTATCAGGTAGACTTTCACTCAATGGAGTCAACGGGCCTAATAGAAATAAACTCCCTTTAGGTTGTGTTGAAATAAATCCAAACACCTTTCTCCAAAGGCAGTGTAAGCAATATTGGATCCAAAACAATGAGAGGTAAGTTTGGAAGATTAATGAGATTGAAACAGATTTGTCTGCTTGGCCACTAGCAGCACACTTGAGGGATCTATAGGAAGCGTGCATTGGTCTTCTTCGAGCACAGTGCCTCAGAAATCAATAAGTCATTACCAAAAAAACAACCCGACTCCTTTCTCATTTCACTCTCAAATCAGTCGTTCTGACTAGAGGACCATGTTCATCAGGGCTTATTATTGACCAGGTGTTCCCAATCCCCATCACCTTCCTGTGCTCACAGAGGTTTGTATTTCACTGTATGAATGGTCAGTAGCAGCCATTCCTACTGAATGAGTAGCCTGACAGCCAACCTGACAGCCTACCTTCAAAGACAACTTTGAAGGTACTTCCTTAGGGTCTATAAACCCTCGACGTACAAGCAGTCAACATCGAGAATATCCCAGAATCGACAAAGCTTTGGCATCAAATCAACTATTAAAAAAAAATATATTTTTTTTTTTAGACGAATTACAAATGCAAATGTATAAGCTGAAAAGAACCATCATATAGTTGTATACGCAGGTAGGGTACTTTATATGCAAACCCTGAAAATACACTTGCCATTTTAACTAAGGCTCTCTCGGCTCTACCATAGGTACTTGGGGGGGATTACAGTGATAATCAGTGCTCAAGTTCAGGCACTGCAAACCCAAGTGTGCAATTCCCATCACTGGGCCTGTGACCACGCACAGTGGGGCCCACAAACAATGGCCCTACAGAGCTCCAGGTCCCAATGCTACTGCATTGTCTGCATTTACACAACTGGCTGTCGTCACTCTCCAGTATTCTGCCCTTCCTGAAATGAGACGCTCATACGAGTATCTCCTCAAAAAGCATTGCAAGCTGGCTGATTTTCTTTGACATTCAACTGTATAGTTGTAGTTGGTGACTTAACATAAAAAAACGTAGCAAAAACATGAAATATGTTTAATAGAGTAACTTTGCAATTTTCAGTGACATGTTCAAGCTTTGGCAGGACCTTCGATCAATTTGGCCACTTTTCTTATGTTTTCCATGACGGAAAACACTCAAAACACACAAAATAAAGCTTTGGAGCTTAATTTCATGGAGAATTACCTAAATGAGCTAGAAGTATAGGTCCCTATTTGGTATGTAGAATTATTTGATACGTGAATAAGTGAAAAATGTTTAGGATTCATTTATTAATCATATGATAAATTAATCATATATGTTGGGTAGTTGGTCACCAAATATTAAAAAATAATAATAATCCGAGAATAAAAAAGCACTACTAATTGTACCTGATAGAAAGGAACATCAATGCAATCAGCTGATAGCTTACACAAGCTCGACAATTAGTAAGAAAAGTTCATGATTTGACACTTACTCAATGTCTTTCCGTACGGAGCCAAGAAGGTCTTCCCTTTCGCGGATAGCCAAGAAGTTGCCTTTGGTTTTGTGAAATTCATGTGTATAATCCTGAGAGAAAATACATAAAAGGGTAGAGAAGTTAGCATATTCATCACATCAATTTTGCAAATAAATATATAGATGAAGGCAAGTCTTGAATTTGATGTGAAAGTGTAGAAAATAGTGTGTCTGTATTTCAATGGTGTTTCAAAAAGTTCAAAAAGAAAACAAGACAGGAAAGACAGAAAACAACCTGCAGTATGTCTCGGTGTCTCTGCAGTGTGTGCATTAGGGCGGCATTGAGAGATGATGCTCCCGGGGTGCTTGTGTACTCTGCCATCTTGTCATTGACTCCAGTGAGCTGGGAAAGGGATGGGAAGATGACTGAATACTGGAGGGCAGACAAACATGCTCATAAAACGAAGACATATCTCCAGTGGAGGTTGAAAACTCTGGGTAAAGAAAGCAAAGCATAAGTCCTTGATGCACCCATGCAGTGAACCATCTCACAGTATAGTCATTAGTAATACCCCGATAACTACTTGAGCATATCCAGATGCCGACTCACTACACTGGGGGAGTTTATGAATATGTCCCCCTCTACATCATGGACTATTAAGCCTAACCCAAGCTAATTGGATTCACACATGCACAAACAAATTAAATCCCACAATTAATTTGTCCTTAAACATTAAAACACCAGGGTTATTAAATCTCTGTCTTGAAGGGAACTACTACCAAGCCCTACCATTTTTTTGGATTACTTAATTTTGTCATAAGAACACCAGTAAAATTACCTTTGCCAGCAGCTGCTCAATCTCAACTGACATTGTGTCAAACATTCTGTCTTGGCTTGAGTTGTTAAGTAGAGGCGTGGTGTCTGACCTAAGGAAATCGAAAAATAAAATGTGTTTAAAGGATGAGTTAATAACATGTTTACTTGCCCATGTTATACATAATTCAAATTGATATATCATATTGCATTTTGTGTTGTATTTTGTTGGATTAATCTGTCAATGTAAAATTATACTTGCCATATATACACTGCTGATTATCTACATTGCAAACAATTATAAAGTTATTAGATCTTAAAATAAATTGCAGACATGGACCTTGTCCCCCAATAACAGTCACACTACACCAAGTTATCACATTGTATTTTAACAACTAATATGAATTGATGTACCGTAACTTTCGGACTATAAGCCGCGACTTTTTTCCCATTTTTCGATTCTGCGGTTTATATAAGGGTGCGGCTAATCTATGGATTTTTACATCTAATGGCCACTCGGAAAATTTGTATTCAAAGCTTAAATCAGTATCCGGGGCTTCGTTGTTTTTTTTCCCACGTACGTGACGTTACCAGAGCGTGGGAGGCAAACTATAAGCGTCAGCGACACCAAGCAGAGAAGCGAGAGAGGTGGAGGAAGAATAGATATCTTGTTTCCCTTTACTTTGTAACACAACATTAGCGGGATCTCGGGAGGAAAAGTAATACTTTCCCAAATGGGGGTCATCCCTATGTTCCCCGGGTCCTATGTTCCCCTGTAGCCATACATACCGGGGAGCATAGGACCCTTTTTGGGAAAAGCGGGGAACATAGGACCCTTTTCTGGGAAAAGGGTCCTATGTTCCCCGCAATCTATAAATCTTTAAAAATATTTATACTTTGACGCGACATTCGCGTGATGACAGCCAATCGGCGTTAAACAGCGTGGCCACTGAGTGACATGTGTAACGTAACAGCCAATCAGCGTTCAACCGGCCAACTCAGTGCAGTGCAGTCCGGGGCGAACTGCAGCATGGAGGAGAAAGTGATTGTTGCCGTTTGCGACTCCCGGAGCTCTTTATATAATAGTAGGCCTATATAATATAATTGTATAATAATATCACGGTCAAAATCGGTTCCGGGGAGTATAGGGATTATTAATGTTGTTTTTGATGGTGTTTTTGTCTGGAACGAGTATTCGAATATTCGCTTGGAAAAACCAACGAGTATTCAAAGTCAGAAAAATGGCCTTCAGGCCAGCCCTAATGGTAATTAAACATTAAATCACCTGCGGCGTATAGTCCAGTGCGGCTTATATATGTACACATCATTCAATTTAGCTGCTGTGGCTTATACTCCGGTGCGTCTTATAGTGCGGAAAATACGGTAGTAGTTTATTGTTACATGTCACAATAACAATTGTAACTTATTCGAGAAATAATGGAAAATAACGTGTGTTGCCTTACGAATCTCCTCTGCGTCCATCCCTGGAAGTGGTGTAACTGGTGCACAGCTTACTGAAGGACACAAGCTTCAGGTCCAGCTCATTCTCCAGCTGCCTGGCATGCTTCCGCAGGTCTGTGGGCACAAAAAACAGCATTAGAGAACATGGCGACGGTTAACATATCACGTCCATAAAGGCTAGTCCCTCAGCTGGTTTCAGTTGGACGTTTATCATAAAAGGTAGAGACCTGCTCTCATTGCCGTTTTCCAATGGAGATGGACATGTATTAAAAAAGGAAAATACCTAATCATCTCATTGGAAGGCGGCATGCTGGACCTCATCTAGGTAAACTTCTGGTGGCATACTAGCAGGTATGCCCTCAGAAATTTATCTAGATGAGGTGAGATGAGAATGGACTATAGATCCATTCAGATTCTCCCCATCACAAAGAATAAACTAAGCTATTGATTAGTTAAAACATAATCGATTGTAAAATGTTTGACATTCCAACGCCAGAGCTGATTGATACGCAAGAAGAAGGTTGTGGACTCGACATCACTGATGTACGATATAATCAAGCCTAACCCTGAAATCAGCAACACAAGGCTGTTTCCTACAGGGTTCAGAGTGAGTTTGGAGTGTAGTAGAAGCTGTGCTTCTGAATAACAGGTGTCCAGTGTTGCCCTGTCTTCGTACAGGTAGCTTGTAGCCGCAAGCGACTCAGAGGACATTCGCATCACGACCGACTAGTCCAAACTCCCTCCATTCAGAGACCTGTTCATGAAAATATTTGTCTCACCTGGTTGTATTTAATGGATATAACCTCATCAACATTGCACCTCTGTGGACAGCTTCGGTACTCCTTTTTTTATCTGAATGCCTTTGGTTTCACAAAAATCCACGTTTGTCAAAGGGAAAGTGGCTCATACATGACAAACGTTGTTATTTATGGAACCAAAAAAGGCATGCAGATACAAAGACGACGACCCAAGCTGTCAGTAGGTGCACTATGGGAGAGTTGATCGCCATTACATACAATCACACCAATTATATTACCATTAATAGGGCACTCCATGGAGGGAATTGCGACTAAGAAGAGGTCGCAAAACGCGAACGTCCTTTTATACGCTTGCGGCTAGTTAGCTTGCATCCATCTGAACTCGGTTGGCCCTGAAGAGACATGGGTTATACACCGGAAACTGCTAGTCTGTTGCCAGAACACTCCGCTTTATGGCTGAACATCATATTATACTTCAGAAACCACACATAGAACATGAATAAAGTGAGTTTGTGTAATCTTAATGCCACCTCACCTTCCCAGTAGTTGCTGCTTCCTACTCCTGCCATCTTTGTTGTCGGCTACGTCAGCACCTCAACGTCACGTGTCAGTAAAACACATGTTGATGACTCGACGGCGCCCCGCAGTGGCCATAGATGTCACATGTGTCTGACTCCATGCTGACCCCACGTGGCGATAGATGGCTACTCCTGTACTCCTGGCTACATTACTTAATACCATTGCAAATATATTATACACGATCAATATATTACACAAGCCGAAACCTAAAATATATATATTCTGGATATACAATACAACATTGAAATCAAAGCAAAAAACACATCTGACATCTTTTATTGAATTTTAATGACGGTGTTCATGGTAACATGTCTTATGACCACGCATAGAAAGGTTTATTAAATGATTTGTTTGCAGTAGAGCAATGGTTTAGTTTAAATTGCACTTCTTTTTTTATCTACATTTGGCAAACATCTGAATATGTACAAACAATTTCCAGTTTTTATAAAATGTTACAGCAACATCATAACAGACCCAACTTCTCTTACCCAATTTTCAACACAATTGCACACACAAACACTCCAGAACTGTATTATTAAGTAAAATAAATTGCCAACATTTCACACTTGAATATTTACCCTTTGCTGCACTGTTTAAGTGCCATTTGGGGATATTGGCCTACAATGAAAAATCACTAATTTCAGATATATTTGTAATCCACCTGAAGGCCGGTCACATATCCATTCTAAGGTTGTGCATATCAAGAGGCTACCACCACAAAAAAAAGTGGGCTTCTTTTTAAAACACTTAAGTGGTCATATCATTGATATGTGCACATTGTGTATGCAACAGCTCTAAAGGTTATATGAAGTTTGCCAGATATGGCAACAACCATTCATGAAATATGAACATTTTAAAGGAACATGCTAAATAGCCTGTGTTCAGAAAGCCATGAAAGCCAAATACATTTAAAAAGTAATTTTATATTCTATCGAAAATGTTGCAAATCAAAAAAAAGATGATCCAATAAGTCAACAATTGAGGATCATAGTTTCTGACGTATGATATTTACGGATATCTTAAAAAGCATTCTTTGCTTTCATCATTGCTTTCCTATGCATAGAGCTCCCTGTACCTACAACTCTCTCCATTTGACTTGCGTCAGGGAGCTGAGAGGAGGCAAATACAACCAACCGGTTACAATCCTCTGTGCACAAAAACATTTGATTTCAGCAACTTTACAAGTTAAATTACCGTACACCCTTTAGTTAAGCCTGGATCTGATTCTAGATCATTCATAATCCGTCACAAACTCTTTCAACAGGCTGTTGAATTTGACCACAGCCAAGGCACAGTGTTGGGTTCTCCATCCCAAAATGGTACCTAAAAATAATAACTTTCACTTTGTATCAATGTACAGTAGCATTGCAGCATATGTTCTATCAATAACGGCAGGTTTCTGTGATTATGTAAAGTTCATTCAAGCATAGTGAGAACATCATTCGTGTGGTTGGACTGAACCACTTTCTCACGAGACACAATGCTTTTTGGGGGGGATTGGATGTGAAAAGGGTTGACCTTTCGGTGTGTATTGGACGGATAGGCGTTGAATTGTAAACTCCCAGTGTCCCCTCTATACAGGGCAGCTCCTCGCTTCCTCTTCTCATAGTATTACTATAATACACACATATTCAGGAGGTTGATGGCCGAGAGAGAGAGCGAGAGAGAGAGAGAGAGAGAGAGAGAGAGAGAGAGAGAGAGAGAGAGAGAGAGAGAGAGAGCGAGGGTGAGCCAGAGCGGGAGATGCAATCACTTTTGAAAAGTCTGTCGAAAAAGCAAACGGGTGCCATAGCCCAATGGTCCATCACGTTCTCGCGGGCCAAGACTGAACGAATGTACAAACAACCAAAAAAGAAAACACCGGGCTACAAGCAGGGTGCAGGGACAGGGTGTGCAGGCCGTCGCTGGTGCTTCAGAGCTTGTTGGCGTACAGCGTCTCCTCGTCGCTCTCGCTCTCGTCCTGGAACTCGTGGCCCAGCAGGGCCTTTTTGGAGCCCATGGAGGTCAGGCGTATCTCGTCCTCGTAGTCATCCCGGTGCTGCCGCAGCCGGTGGAAGCCGTCCTTCTGCTGGTTGGACTTGGCCGAACACACACACCAGATGATGCAGGCAGTCAACACCAGGGCCGTCATAGAGGCTGCTGCGGAGTCGAGGGAAGAAGAGGATGTGGGACACACAGTAGACGTGAATCACAAGGTATGTACATTGTGGCACCCCGGCTCTTGCACAACACCCCTGGAAGCCCAGGGGGCGGGTGATAGAGGCGGTCTACCACCCATTTCCCCCAGATGGCGCTAGTGAACGCATTAGCCCTGGCCCCACTCAGCGCAATGAGAAACACCTGAGAAAGAGGAGGGGGAATGTGGCGAGACAGACGCAGCTGAGGAACATATAAAAGGGGTTATCTGATACTCTGATGGAACACGTGTGGTTTCAGAGGAGGGGAATGTGGACCAATGTCCAGAGTTGTTTGTTCTTCTTTCGTGTTTGGAGATACCCAACCCGTCTTATCTTTTGTGTTAAATAAAAGCGTATTTTACGGCTAATCGCAGATAGATATGTGCTGATTGGGGGGAGTTGGGGCACTTAAGGAGCCGGGTTGCCAAAACATACATACATGACAGGTAAATGTCCATGGAATTAAAGTATCATCACCATAAATCATTCCACTGGGTAAGCTTAACATTCCTCTCCATAAGTTTTCAAACAATTCATCTGATTAAATGCATAATAACCTGACACTAGAAGACGATGACCCCTATACAAACCATGAGAATATCTAGCTCTGAGATAACTTGATAAAGCTTTATTTTTCATTTTTTACATTCTTACCTGCAGCAGCCACCACAAACTCTCTGGGCAGACCGAAGATACGGTTGTCCATGTTCAACGAAATGATGACCACACTGGCCGCTTCATGGGACGACACCACCACCTGCAAAGATGTCCAAACCGCTCAAAGTCAACATCAGTTTTTCTATCATTCACAATTGAACGTTTATTGAAAATGTTTTTTTCTTCACCATTTTCTGTATGAATGGCAAATGCAAATAATGGGTTGTGACATTTAACCCACAAATGTATAAAAAAGTTAAATACCTGAAACAAAAGGCAAACATGCAGCTATACTTGACACAGGAACACACACACAGCTTTACAACCAGCCTGTCTAATCGCATCGTTAAAGGTCCTCAATGCTTGCAGGTGTGAGCAGATCAGCAGTTGATATGTAGAATGGCTGCCAACAACCACACATTTCCTACGTTTGTTTTGGGAAGACTGAAATCGATAAGTCGGTATTTCAATTTACCACACCATATTTTGCGAGGGAGCAGCGAAGCACGCTGTTGTATTCACTTGGTGAGTGACGTGCAGCCTGACCAGTTGACAAAGCAGTTAATGGGGAAGGATCGGCCAGGACTCCCATGTCATGCAGTCTCCGGGGTAATTTGTGCCAGGAAAAAAATGGTTGCGTCTTTTGTCCTCGCGACCACAAATACAGTGTTGCCAAATTGTAAGTGCATCCTCATTTTTAATCCTTTTGTTTCATTGCTTTATTTCACAAACTACACCCTGTTTGAAATTCCTTCTACCCCTTAAACCCTCCCCCACATCCAGTGCCACCAGAGGCGTGAGATGTGTCCCTATGGCCTACGGCGCAGCATTCGTTGTCCTAAGAAGTACGGAGATGCTATCAAGGAGAGGCCAGACATGCTGTCGGTGACGTGTGATCTGGACCCGCTGCTGGTGCCCCCCCAGCGCAAAGCCAACATCCCGAGACCCACGGCCGAGCGGTTCTCGAGGAACGCTGCCGTTCTCCCAGAGGTGAGGCACTCTCAGGGCTCCCCTACAGCTGAAGCGGCCCGGGAGGAGCCGACGTTGACCACCAACGGGCGGACCACAGAGCCTTTGGTGATCCACGGCTATGCGGTGCCAGAGTACCAGCTTGCCTATCACTCTGTGGTGGACTCGCTGTTCCCACCTGGGCAGACCTACAGCCTGGAGCTGGGCCGGACCATTAAGGAGCACCTGTTTGAGGAGCTGGCCTACCCTACCCTGCACATCTCTGAGCAGGCCGACGGTAGGATGGAGGTGGTGGAGCGCTTCTGTGTGCTCCGCCCCACGCCATACATAGCGGTGGACGTTAAAGGGGAGCCGCCGTGCCATTCGTCCAGACACAGCCAGTAAAACTCAGTAAAAGTACTTTGTTACCAATTCCTTTTGTTGCAATGTTGATATTTACAATTTCAAAATTATTGACATTACTATTTTTGTGGAACGTTTTCCTTTCATAAACACTTCAAAACTGTTGGTCTATTTCTATTATTGAACATTAAAAAAAGTTTGATGCCCTTTTTAACGTATCATTAATTTTTTACTTTGTGCATCTCATTTTTAGAGAAGCACATATTTATAACACGCTTTTTTGGAAGTGTTTAACGTTGAAACGATTTGAATAACACTTTGTATCCACTGACTTTTCACTAGTCAGACAAGCTCAGGTTCTTCGGAGGAAAGAGGCTGTTATGCAAATTGAGTAAGTTAAATGTATCCCAAGGCTGAACAGCCAAGAAGGGTTTATTTTGCGTGGCAGCCAACCTGCCTTCCCTGTAGGTGATATTCTCCTCTGAACCTCGACCTTCTAACTTCTGATCTGACCCACCACCCAGAGCCACTGCTTTATGAGGTGCTTCTGTCCACACGCGGATACCTTCTGGCGTTGATGCTGGTATCCATCAGCGATGGCTTCAATGTCGTGGCTGCCCGGGACCAGCAGAGCGTGGAAGAAGCCCCCTGCTGCAGTGTAGACCCGCACCCCCCCGTTCATCACGATCATGGCCCCGACGATGGGCTTCCCACTCCGGTCCCGCACCACACCTCGCACGCCCTTATGGGCCTAGAACACATAAGGAAACGCAGTGGTTCATTTATATAACCATTTAGCAAGAGAGTGATTGGGAAAAGTGAGGTAAACACAACACACCAACAGGTTAATTATAAGTTGCATGAAAGCATTTGCATAGTCCTACGTAAACAACTTTCCCCAACCTTATATGTATCCCTAGCAGATTCCCCCCATGCTGCACATACTACTGCCCAGTAATGAATGAAGTTCAGATCATGGGACTCCTCCTTACCTCCACAAGCATGCTGAGAAGGGCCTTCTTGTTCTCTGCCCACAGTGTGGACAGCTGCTCGGCGGGGGGGAACATACAGCAGCCCGTGTACACAGTGATCTCTGGACAATGGCCAAAGTCCACACTGAAGTCCTGGAAGGGCAAAGGCGCACACGTGACTCATGCATCTTAACGAGCACCGCCTCGTTTCCATCTGCACCAGCTGGTCACCGAGGCAGAAGGCTTCCTCTTCGTGTTAATGTGAAAGCGAGACACTGCGACCCACCTTCATGCTGCCCATGTGGCTCTGCCTCTCTGCCGCCCTCAGAACCCCGCCTGGAATGAGCAAGGACCATAAACAATGTACCAAAACGCTACCAAAGAAAGCTTAATAATGCAAAAGACAAATCATGATCAATGCTGGGAATTATATGATGCTAATCCTTAGCAGTAAGGCTAATACTATATAGCATTAGTTCCAATTGCATACCTTGCCCCGTGCTTGGACATCTGGGGTCTCCGAGATGCATCCTGGGATGGTTTCTGGCGTACACATTAGCCAAGTACTTCAGAGTGCCCTCCTTTTCAACTAGAGAGAAAGAACGCACTACGGATCAAACAAGGTTGTAAGTGACAAGGACGCCATCGGCCGTCAGTCATGTTTCTTCCTTTGCTTAAAATGTATGGAGTTAAAAGTTAAATGAACTGATAGAAAATAAAAATAAATAAAAAAAGTGTATTTGGGTTGTGTTACCAGTCTGGACGGGTTTGTCGTAAGGGTAGGTAGCCAGAAGAGCGCCCCCATCTAAAGACACAGACAGCGTTTGCCCCCTCTCCAGGATAAGCTTCATCACTGCTCTGGTCTCTGGCTGGGCCTCCACCACACGCTGGGAAGCGTTGCCTGAAGTCAAATCAAATTTCTTTTTTAAGCACATGACATTTCACACGACGCATAGTAGACTCAATGTGCTGAACATGGGCATGTGGCTGGGGTCAATGCAGTAGAATACAGTCGGCTTTCATGCCATTTATTATGAGAGTATATGCATTAAGAAAATCTAAACTTGCGTAGATCCAATACCAGTAATCCCTCCGTATCGTTACTCTTCGCATCACTAATTTAGCGCTTTCTGGTGACCGTTGACCCTACGACCCACTTGTAAGGTTCCAAACCACTGACCAAAGAAGTCTGTGTCCAGGTCTTTGCCGCGAGCGTTGGCCATGCCCCGTGTGGAGGTGCACTGCTTTTCCTCGGCCAGCTGCCTACCGTCTGGGTTAATGAGGGGCAGGATGACAATCCGTGTACTGTTAATGAGCTGGCATGGAGAGAGACAAAGAGAGAGAGAGGAGAGCGCTTAGACAGACAGAAATAAGACTCAGAGCATTGATTACTGGAATTCACATGGATAATCCATGAGAAATAGCTCGTCAACAATGCTTAAAGACCTTAATGATAGGAAACACGATGTACATTCAGGAGAGCAGATGTGTGTTATCTGACGCTACCATGTGCATACAAGGTTTTGGCACAGCAAAATGATGTTAAATTGGACAGATGTACTAGAACTGCTCCAACAGTGGAAGGCAGGATTCTGAAGCTCCTCACCCTGGTGATGGCCGGGTTCTTGCCATAGTTCATACACAGGAAGGTTGCAAATTCCAGCAGAAGCTCAGTGCCCACTGGAGCGTTTCCATGGATCCCAGCCACAAATCTTATTTTGGGTTCAGAAGGCTCTGCCTCATCCGGCTGGTTGGAGATCTCCAAAGCCCGGATGGTTCTGAAATCCACACTCTGGCCCAGACTAGACATCAGCCAAAACGAAAGGCAACGGAAAGTTAGGAATGCTCACATTCAGGAAAAATTTGAGAATATCTCAAGAAAGCAGAATACTTAGAGATGGGGCCAGTGTTTCTTTCCAATCTGAAATTATTCAGAATGATTGAGCAGTGAAAACAAACAAACAAGGATGCCATACAGTACGCCTCTGTGGTTATTTGTGCAGTGATCTGCATGGAAAGAACGCATAAACAGGGGAAACCAGAACAAACAATTTCAACCAGCCTCCTTTGATGTTTACTAATTGGCATCACGTGTGTGGCTTGTTTGTTTTGAAAAACAGTTTTTTCTGGCTTCTCCTTGACTGTTGAAAATACCCCTGTGGAACTGCATCTTTGACCTGCACACAGCACCCGATCATGGATAGACTTGCCTGATAAAATCAAACCTGTTTGATCTAATCTGGACGATGACAACAGGGATCATATAGAGAAAGATTAGAATCCTTCACTAGACACAACGACTATGGGGGCCCACTCTGACGCACGTCTGGCAGACTGGCCCTGCAGAAACAGCTGACTGAAAGTCGTGTAGTGTGGGCCCAGCTTCACAGAGAATCAATAGACTTTATTATCAAATCATCCAAGTAAACTAAACAAAGCAATGGATGAAGACATTCACTATGGCAATAACTAACAGACACGAAAATCGGCCGAAAGACATTACACATCTGGTGGATGGAAAACCAATTTGAAAGCCTAGCTTGTGTGAGTGACATTTATTTCCTTTCGTTAACACTTTAGGTCAAAGTTGGCAGAGGACTAAAAATATTCAGGCCACCAGAATGGAAATAGGCTATGAGGGAATCAGGGCAGGTACCTTCGCAGGGAGGTGATTTTGGGGAAGTTGAGGAGAAGGCCTCTCAGGGACTCTGCTATCTCTCTCTCACTCCGGTAGCGGTAGCTGTTCTCCGTGGCGGTGCTCCTCACCAGCTCCTCCAGCCCCTCGCCCACGGACAGGTAGCGGATGAAGTTCTGGAACTCCTCCACTGAGGGGTCCTGGGTGGGCGGCGGGCCCGCTGGGAGCCGGCCTTCAGGCCCGGCGCCGACGCGGCTCAGTTTGAAGTCCACCACCTCTACTCTGTCTTTTGGGATGGTGGCGTAGATCTTCATCGGTTCATACCTGGAGTGCAGACCAACCAGAGATTGTACCAAACACAATGATGATTAGCGCTAATTTTTAAGCAGATTTTCAATGAAAATTCCAGATATATAAGGAGCACAAGTCTTATTTCCCTTGCGGCCATCTTCCACGAGGTGAGTGAGGCCCAGAGCCGAGACATGCATCTCCGTGATCCTTCCCTTACCCGCGGGCTGAGGCGATGAGGCTGAATGTCCCGGGGACCAGCAGCCTCCAGTAGTCTCCCGTCTGGGCTGTAGTGACGTTGTGATCTATGCCCTCAACACGAATGGTGGCATCGGGGATGCCAGAACCAGTGTGGATGTCTGAGACGGTGCCCTTGACTCCCCTGTGGACCTGGTGGGACACACATACACACACACACGACGCAAAGAATGAGGGGGGAGAAAATACTCCTTTGAGAATAAGGAAGAAGACAAATACAACAAATACAAAAAATAATTGCAAGTACATTTAGGGACGGGAATTGACAGGGAGTAGTCCAAAGATTTTTGACCGCCAATTCGATATGTAGCGGGATTCGGTAAATATTGCGATGGATGACATGTTCTACATTTCCAGGTCATTTTTTTATTGAATATGGCCGAACAGAACAGCACCTAGTTTAATCAAATTAATCAACAATCCGCCTCCATTGGAAGGTACCATTAATTGTCTTTAGATTGTCTAAATTAAATTAAACAATATATTGCGGAAGCATGGAATCCCGATTCTAACATGATCACTTTTTCCCCACACAGTATTGTGTGTCACCTGGTGGATGAATTGTAGCATGGATCGTTGGTTTTGATCCCAGTATTTGGGCAGGTCCTTCTCCCAGGGAAACTTGACACAGCCAAGTTCAATAGTGACCTCAAAACAGTTGGTGTTCAAATAATTCCAGTCCTGCATGCCTCCTGAAAAGTACATAACGCACATACTTCAGAACAACATCCACTCACTTAATCTAATAATAAGACCAAAAGACCAAAACCTTTTAGCCCACAGTTTCAAGGTGTTGGAAAATGTCAGGCACCACAATTTGAAAGACTTTGTGGTGCCCACAGTTTCAAGTTGTTGTTCAGTATAGCTATCCCAAATGCCATCTTATTCTATAATTACTCTCTAATATAATGTGTGTTGTTGGCAAGGCCAAACTGTAAAGTTGTCAACAAACTACAGGCTGATATTTGCCTACAGAGTCATGTGAGTTGATATGAATCTAGATTCCTCTGAGTCAACGTGTGTCTACAAATAGTGTCTAAAAATACTTTGCATTGTCTGACCCTAGCTATCTTTGTTGTATACAGGGAATGGATCAACCTAGCAATTGTAAATGCTTGGCACTTGTTTCTATGAACTTTTTTAATGTACTGAAAGTGATATATTGTTGTTTCTCTTTCTACTGACAGATGTACTTATTGTAAGTCGCTTTGGATAAAAGAGTAAGCTAAATGCCCTTAATGTAAGGTAAATGTAAATGTACAGAGCTCTCTGTGTCTAGGAGAGAGTCTTTGTCAAAACAGAGGGACGTACCAGGAACATTGTACCAGTTGGCACCATTGGTGATGCCCTCCCCAAAATATTCCTCTGGGTACAGCATCTCACAAGGGTGCCCTTTGTGCATCAGAGCGTTCTCCTTCAACACACAAACACAAACACACAACACAGGCAAATTATTTCAACATCATGTGCTGGGGGGAGCTAGCATCTGAACATCAAATCGGACCGTTGGAAGAGAGGGGGTCATGTTACCTGTGCGTAGGCTCTAGACACCTGGTGAAAGACCTCGTCATCGGGGCACTTGCTGTACTGCGAGACTCCTTCTCTATCGTCATCATAGGGGTAATTAACCACCAAAGAGCCTGGGTTAGAGGGAACGGCAGGGAGAGGATTCAAGCAGAATTAAAAAAAAATCATCCACAGTGATCCAGCAAAAGCCTCAACTACAAGATATAGATTCTTTATTGATTTATTATATATTAATTAAGCTGAAATTGTAACCAACATTTGACATGATATTAATGGGGAGATGGGTGTTGCACCCTAACCACTATCCCAACCCCTAACCACACCAATGTCATGTTAAAGATAAAGCTAACTGAGCAACCCAATAATTCTGACTTAGCACAAACACACTTCATCCATGAACCATTTAAACAGAAAAGGCAAAAGGCCTGTTATATTCATTATTCGTGACTTTGTCCAGACATAATATGAGGAGATTGAGAGCCCACCCCCGTGAAGGTTGGCCGACAGCACGAAGGGGACGCTCTCCAGCCAGCTCATCACGGCCTCCGTCTCCGGCTGCCTTGGCTCCGTGATGTTCACAAACTGGTCGGGGAAGTTGCGGTTCAGGTCGAAGTTGTTGCTGTTGTTCCGTCCCAGGTAGCCTTGTTTATCCCCTTTAAGGAAAACAAAAAGGGAGGAAAGTGTTCAAACTGGGTTTGGTTTGCTGTTATTAGTGTTTCACTTATTCTCTATTATGAGCTGTACAGTGTGGTACGACGTTATACATGATGTTTTACGTCGTTTTTGTGTACATGATGCACAAAAACGAAACTTATGAATTCACTGCCAAGGCATTGTCAGGACGAAAGTAAGTACGCCAACACAATGCTGCGCAAAGAAGCAACATTTCTGTATGCAAGCAGCAGCAACAACCCTTGGTGAATGCATATGTAAAAGCTCCCAGGGCTATGTGCTTGTGTCAATGTGTGTAAGGGTGTACTGTGGTGTGAGTGACAGCCTCGGCCCACCTTCCCTGGCAACTTCGTAGCCGTCCGGATTCATGGAGGGCATGATGTGGATGCGTGTGCTGTTGACCAGCTGGGTGACCTCGGGGTCGTTGCCATAGTTACGGCAGAGATACTCGATGAGGTTGAGCAGCAGCTCCCGTCCCACCACCTCGTTGCCGTGCATGTTGCCGACATACTTGAACTCGGGCTCTCCTGGTGGGAGGAAATAAGCGGACGTCATGTCGTTGTGTTGTTGTCCAGTACACAGGGTCCAAATACAACACCTGCCACCCACCATTGCAGTGGTGGGATAGGTTTGATCATTTGACCGGTAAAAAGAGTCGGGGTTACATATAAGAGGACGGTATCTCCACTCTGGCAAGTAGACAATCCAAATCATGCAAGTTCATTTGGACCCTTTATTTACCTGTGTCATGTTGCTTCCCATGTTTTAAATTGCTGCCACAACATGATCTTTGTGTCTCTATAAAATCTGCTTTTGATGCCAAAGATTACTCAAACAACCAAGTGTTGTCAAATAGGTTAAAAACTGCAAAGATTGGTTAATGATGAAAACCAGACCAGAACGGGGAAGTACGTGTTGCAACATCCCCCCCCACTAGCCGCTACCGAGCTTGTGTCACGGACCTGTTCATTCAGATCAGTCGTGTAACTTAAGTCTACCAAACCATGAGACGCACTGTTCCAGAACTACTTGTCCCGCCTTCGCTAACATTGCGTTGGTGTTCAGAAATCACTGCATGGCTTTTCTGACAGAGCTTGTCCAATCAAACAAACTTGTGGTGCTTGTCAATCAAAGTAATTTATTTCAACCGGAGCCTATAACAAAAGAGGCATTGTTCTAGGCTGACATGGCCTCAGTGTTTGTCGCAAAGCGATATACTGTCACTACCCTTCTTATATTGCACTCCTTAACCTAACTCAAGTACTTGAATGAGAGAACTTGCCCGTTGTCATCAGTAATAGATCACAATCAGTGCCAACATAAATGTGTTATGTTATCACAGAGCTTCAGTCAACACTTCGAGGTGAAAAGGTACGTGGGGATCTGGTATGGTTAATCAAAACGCAGAGGTCCCGCATTATTCAACACCAACCCTGGCTTTCGGCCAGCATGCATGGGCGGGTGTTAAAGGAAGGGAAACATACCCGTAGCCCTCATATCCCTGTTCCCCAACATACCATGCTCGTGGACCGTCGGGTTGTCGGAGATGACCATCACGTACAGCTCGTGGCCTTGCACGGACCTACCCACGGAGGAGAGGTGTGCAATGGCGGGGAACTCGACGCTGTGCCTGCGCAGGAACAGCTCCATGTCGGCGTAGTTGTGGTGGCGGAAGTCCTGCGGCATAAGGGGGGGGCTGACCTCTGGGCCGGCGGTGGGAGGGGGGGGGGAGTCGCTGCGGTTCCCGCTGGAGGCCGGGGCCTTGTTCTCCGCGGAAGGGGTGGGTTCGGACGCGGGGGTGCTGCTCTGAGCGGTGCCCTGGGCCGTGCTCTGAGCGGTGCCCTGGGCCGTGCTCTGTGCGGACGTCGCGGCTGAGGTCGTCACGGGGACGCCGCTCACGAGCGCGCTGGGAGCGGGTCTCACGGTGAAGTTGAGCTCAGTGGCTTTCCCCTTGGTCACCAGGACGTTGTGGACCGTTTGGGTGGTGTACCTGTGGAAAGAAAAGTGATCCACGTCAATGGCAATCTAGTTTTGTTGCAGAACGAGGAAACAGAGAAGCCTAAACCAAAGCAGGAAGTCACTTAAGAAACTAGTTGTTCTTTCTTACCGAAGCAAATCCAAACAGAAAAGTGCCTACCCCGGTGCGATGGCGGAGATGTTGTACTGTCCGGGGAGAAGGAGACGATAGTACTCGCCGTGCTGTCCTGTGGTCAGGTTGTGGTTGATGCCTGCCACCACGATTCTGACGTCAGGGAGGCCGGAGCCATTGTTGGCCTCTGTCACATAGCCACGCAGCCCTATGTGAACCTGCAAGAAATAGGATTATGTTGACTGAGACAACTTGGTAGAGCGGGAGTTTCATTTAAGTAGAGAATTGTAAGTACGAGCGATTTCAGATACAGGATCAGGTAGGGGTTTGCCTGAGGAAATGAGAGTGGAATACCCTAGCCATTATACCATTTTGCCTGAGTTACATGTGAATCAATGCAGTTAAGAACATAACAAAGACAATGTTTAGACTGCGAGCGTGCTACAGTTTGGCCTGCATGATAATGAGGTTATTTGCGACAAAGCAACATTCATTTAAATTCACCACGTTGATTTATGACAGCTCTAGTCTGGGAATGAATCAGTTAGATGAATCATAATCATAATCAGGTATCCTATTCATAATCACCAGGGTCACTGTTCATGTTGGATTGCATTCACTGCATTATAATGCCATTATTATTATTATTATTATGCTATCGAGATATCGGAGGCATAAAGTATAGTCTTAACCAAAATGAGGCAATTACTTCTGGGACAATACATCATCGAACAAATCATCATACCCACACATGTATTCATGTAAATGAATACATACATACATGTGATGGTTAGACCACCTACTCCCTACCATTTCCATGTAGGCCATCAGCGACTCTCTGTTCATGTCCCACTCGCTCCTGAGCTCAGAGGCAGGGGGGTATTTGCAGCAGCTCAGCTCCATGGTGATCTCCAGACAGTTCCCGTGGAGGTAGTTGAAGTCCTGCATCCCTCCTGAAGGACAACACAACAGCAGCATTGCTTCAAATCAGCACGCCGTTATTATACTATACCAGGAGGAAGAACATGACGCGTGCCTGGTTGTACCGGTGTCCAAATCTAAGATATATACAAGGATATGAACGGGGTATATACAGCCAACATCAGTTACCTTTTACATCCTCGTCAATATTAATTATTCGACCACACGGCTGAAACTCAATATTAAACTAATGTGGCTTTAAGAAAACCAATCAGAGAGAACGTCTGAAAGTTGAAGATCTCAAATGTACCCCAATCTGTAAAACAAACCTTCACTGTACCTTCTGGGACAAATATTCCCCCATGTAAACAAACCTCTACCATACCTTCTGGGAATATTCCCCAATGTAAAACAAAGCTGTACCATATATTCTGCGACAAATGTATCCCAATGTAAAACAGAGCTCTACCATACCTTCTAGGACAAGCCAGGGCATAGTAACAAACAGAAATGTGCAACTGTGACTGATATAAAAATGTATACTCTGCATATGTATAAAAATATATTGTTAAAAATGATTTAGAAAATATCAAGGAAGGTATTTCAATTTTCACAGATTGTGCCATTAACCAAACACTATGGTTTGAGTTCAATTTGTAAAGTTTCATTAACACAATCTTTATGGTTGGAGTTCAATTTGTTAAGTTTCATTAACACAAACTCTATGGTTTGTGTTAAATTCGTTAAGTTCCATTAACACAATCTCTATAGTTTGCGTTCAATTTGTAAAGTTCCATGAACACAATCTTTCTTGGCGTAGTTCAGGCAGGATGCATTGCGTTGATAAGGCATGAGTGCATTCCTAGTTTGACTGAGCAACACAATGACGTTGGCTCAGTCAAACAATAGACAAGCATGTGCTTGTGCTCCACTAGACCCATGAGACAGTTTTGATTTGGACTAAAGAGCAGGTTTGACTATAAACAAGACGGGCCATTTTTTTTAGAATTGTTTTTCAAGGATTCCTCAACAAGAGGCCGCAGAGCCTTCTGAACCTGATCCAATGAGTAATGGCCTTACGCTCAACCGGATGATTTCATTTCAAGACAGAACAAAGAAGCTATAAGCAGGATGTATACCACAGGCATGCTCAAGAGCTCAGCAGGATTTAATTAAACTGGGCTGTTGTATCAGGCGTCATTGCCTACTGAGACTAAAGGCAAACATCCTCTGTTTTGCAGGGAAAAAATGCCTTCCCTAAACGTAAATATCCTCTTGCATACAGGATCCAGGTGGGCACACCCCGAACTCCGAACCAACTGTTGCCTTGGCCTGGGCAACAGATTGTATCAGCCACTATCACCAGTTGTTGGTGTCGAGTGCATAGATTTGAAATCAAAATGTCATATAATCCAAATTAAGGAATACTCTAAAATGAATCTGGTTTTACAAGCAACCCATACTAAAGCTAATTCAAATGTGAGATGAACCAACTCAAAGACCAACTCAAATTAATTATAAAAGGGTAGAGAAGTAGCTTGCATTCATAAATCGCCAAGTCTCTTGCCAGGTAAATGGGTAAGAACCACTTGATTAAAAACAATAAGGGAAAAACAATATATAATAAAGGAACTTTATTATTTATTAAAAAAAAATATTAAAATTGTATTTATTTTGTAATCTAAAATCCACATGATTAAAGTGTATATTTGTGTGTGGCAGGCTCTGGGCGCCATCCAGCCCTTTTACAAAACATCCCTTGAGCTAATGGAACCAAACTAGTCTAGGGGTCTGGTTACCAAAGGCTGCTTCCCACAAATGTTTTTTCATGCTTAATAATATACAATTAAATCTAAATGTATTTATTAGGATAAACCTCTTGAGATGCATCATCACATTTTCGAGGAGGTCCCTAGATAAGATAATAAAGTATTATCCAATCGTATTACTTATTACTCCTCGTTATGCATTTAAATTCAGACAGTGACCGACCACATTTGACCAGGCAGAGCCTTCAGAGGTCAGTAAGGGTTGTTCAAAAAGCTACCAGGTCACCACAGACCGTAGCCACTCTGTTAATAAGTTTCAGGATGTATTATTAACTTCCTGTCTACAACGTGTACTTATTCCTGTTGACTGGAACTATGGTAACATGTTTAGAAGTCATATGTTAATATTTTCTCAACAGATTTAAAGAAAGTGATTTGTAGTTTTAGAGAAAAAAGGCACAAATGGTTTCCATAATCTTTTGGCCTCATCTCCTGGGCCTGACTCAAAAGCTTTTAATTTTTAAACGACCCAGAAGATCATCCAGTAAAGAGGGAGAGAGTGGGTGAGTTTGTCTGTGTACTAGCCCAGCCCAGCGTTATCTTGAGTCAATGTCTACTGTAAAGTTTAAAATGCATAACATGGATTACAAAGATTTACCACTACTTCTTGATAACTGTACACATAATAACATTCCATATCCATTAGTAATTAGGCTTACATAACTGAAATGTTTACACAATCAATGACAGATCATGGACCCCCCCTTGACCATAACGGAGACGTTCTGTGAACAGAGAAAATAAACAGAACCAGGGATCATCTGGTTTCGGTTTATTTTCTGGTCCCACTTTTTAAAATCGAGACAATTCATTTCCGTGATCTAATCCAGGTGACTGCGCATTAATCCGAGAGCAAAACACAAGGATTATCCTGACATGCTTTTGGAACGAAAATGTTTGAGTGAGCGGACGAGCGAGAGCGAGAGCGAGCGAGAGAGAACGAGAGCGAGAGAGAGAAATCCTTCTGATGCCATGACTAAAGGTTCCTATTACTTCACCATTCACCAAGGCCTCCCCCTTTGGATCACCAGGGCAGCTGATCGGCTGATCCAGCTCCTGTCCGCCCGCAGGACACTTGCAACCCTATTCACATCACCACAATAGAGAGGGTGTTTGGATATGAGACATGTATTTCCATAGATTGATTGATGGCACGTCGTGCCACCGTGTCCAACTGCCGGTGCCTCCATGTGGGATGTGAGCGCCTGTCCGAGAAACGCATGCCGCAGACTCCTAATCTGCCTCTATGATTAAAGACTTTGTTACAACTACAGTGTTTTGTCTTCAGGCCTGGTTAGAGTTTTTGAACGCTTTCCTGCAATAACTGCTACTAGCCCATCTATTGCAAAGTGTTTGGCTTTCATTGTTTTGCCTGTTGCTGACTGCCAGCCTTGTGTGAATAATCAACGATAATCCAGCTGTATTAACAGCAGCAGACGCCTAGGTTTGTAATTACGGTAGTAAAGTTCTGAAAGGGCTATACAAATATGTACTTTGAAAACATGAAAATCTTTCATGCCATCTTCGATTATAAAGACCGATAATGTACCTTAGGTAAGCCTACGTCTAGCATTGTTCTTGTTGGATTCCAAATTAGGGAGATGCTTGTGACAAGAAACATACATTTCACAGAAAACTATCCAACTCATTTATTGGTGCGTCGGCAACATCTCCCTAGAGCACCATGTCACCTCAAGATACAGAATATCACACAGCCTTCACTACTTCATCTCCACGGCAACACAGCGCAGGTATCTACCGTCTGTCTTTTTTGTTCCTCAATGACAAGACGTCTAGATAAGGTCAAGCTTAACAACCGAATTCTGTCAGCAACCTTTTTCGGCCCAACAGTGATTCAGCACAACAACAACAAATATTGTGAGTGAAAGTGGTCCTGCAATTACCCCCCCCCCCCACCCCAGGGAACAGGGGAACAATAATGACGGGGCGTGAGAATATCAACTACACCCCTTTCCCGTAGGCATGTACGCGTCGCTGGCCTGAATAAAATGGAGGAGAGGAAGGAAGCATCTTACCAGATAGATCATACCACCTGGCTCCATTGGTGATGCCTTCCTCGAAGCTCTCAGCTGGATAATCAGGGCAGTTGGGATGGCCGGTCCTCATCACAGGATGGTTTTTTGCATAGACGCGGGCCAGGTAACGAAACAAAAGGTCATCGTCTGAGCGGCTGTATGAACCCTCAATCTGATGGTTGGCCGAGTCGTCAAAGGGGTAGCTGGCCACCACGGTGCCACCATGCAGGTTGGCCGAGAGCACAAATCTGGTGGGAAGAAGGTTCAACGGTTTAAACCAGGCCAGTTGGAAATGACAAGCAAGTATTCCAAAGAAATGTTAAAACATTACTATAGATGTGCATTATTTAGCATGGTGTGTGTGTGTGTGTGTGTGTGTGTGTGTGTGTGTGTGTGTGTGTGTGTGTGTGTGTGTGTGTGTGTGTGTGTGTGTGTGTGTGTGTGTGTCACATATGTTGTCCTGCCTCAACAGATAGTGCCTGTTAAAATGTTAAAAATTACATGGCTGACCTCGAATCACAATCCCTAGTCTAAATCACAGCTTGAAAAGGAAGAGATCATGGATAACTTTCTCACTGACCACACCGTTTTTCGGTCTCTAAAAACACTTATTAAATATCTAAACAAACATACTATCTGGATTGGTGGTCGACTGAGGAAATTCCAAAGTGCAAAGCTAGGACTAGGTCACATAAAACACTGTGATGGGAGCAGGTATAAAAACTGTAAAGTAAAGGGACAGGTTAGTCGGAAGTATATTTACTCTTGAGTTTGCTTGTGTGTGTGGATTTCTCCACTCACCTTTTGGCCAATATCCATTGAATAATGGACCATACTTCTGGGGCATCCTCTTTAGTAACCACCGTTTCTCCAAACTGGTCGGGGAAGCTTCGGTTGAGGTCGATTTTTCTTGCGTTTACACGACCCTCAGCGGTTCCATCACATTCGCCCTCCACGGACTTCTCGAAGCCGTCTGGGTTCATGCTGGGCATGATGTAAATATCCGTGGTGTTCACCAGCTCCGTGACGCGTTGGTCTTCACCGTACTTGGTCAGCAGATAGTCCACAAGGTACACCAGCACCTGCCTGGATATTGTCTCGTCGCCGTGCATGTTTCCCACGTATTTGAACCTAGGTTTCCCCGGATCGTCTGTGTTGGGGTCCTTTGTGATCCGCATGACCCACAGCTCCCTGCCCTGGACGGACCGCCCTACGCTGGACAGGTTCGAGATGTGGGGATAGGTATTGACCATGGTTTGAAGAAGCCCCGTCAACTCCGAATAATTGTAATATTTGCTGTAGTTGTTCACTCCCGGTTTGATACGAGTGTCCACACTGGCCTCCGCGGTCCTCGGAGAGACGACACCAATAAAGAGGCAGAAGAGTGAAACGTGTATATGAGGCTCCATACTACTGCCTGGTTCGCCGTGTTTCCGTTCCACCTAGCTATTGAACCATACACTATATGTAGGTATATAACGTGAAGGGAGAAAATGTTATGCTCGCTGGCTAGCTTAATGTCTCCTTGTACAAAGACAACAACCTAGCCTATCTGCCACAACTTCCCTGAAGCCTTGGAGAGGCGGCTTCCGTGTGACGTCAGCAGTAGGCGGAGCTTCATTCATCATTTCAGAGGCCGTGAACCAAACACGTTATTTATTTATTTTTTAAACGTCGCAATATGTCTTATATGATCGTCAAAATAGTATTATTTGCCTTTTTTTTCCCGCTGTTACTAAAATAAGAGCGTAATTTAGAGAAAACATAATTCAAATTCTTTAGTTTTTGTTTTTAAACGTTCCACTCTGCTCCTGATGTCAATATACTACTCTTCGACGTGAGGAAAAAGGGAGTGTGTGGATGTGTGGAGCCGCGTCTGTGCAGCAGTTGATGTTGATTGCCGCGTCCAATACTGGCCAAGGAGCTCTGCATGACTTTCCACCTTGCCGCCGATTTCCCTTGGTCGTCGCGTCAATTTGCGCATCGACGTCAGGAAAAGTGCTACATTTTCCTCCCATTTTCTTTTCAAAGTCTTATTTGAGAAGAAGTGATACATACAGGATACAATGGCATAGTTTACCATGTTGAAGATCAAGAATACAGGGGCGTAGCCTCGCAGGGGGGGGGGGGGCACGGCCACCATTGTCAGAGGATGGCCACCCCATTATATATATATATATATATATATATATATATATATATATATATATATATATATATATATATATATATTTAAGCAATAGATCACGCCAGGCTGTGGTATGTGCTCATTATACCACTGTTAAGGGGCGTTGTCTTATTCCGCTGCGCGTCGGGGCCGGACAACGCCCCTTAACAGTGGTATAATGAGCACATGCCACTGACTGAAGTGATCTATTGCTTTTACACAACGGTTACTGTTATGGCGAAACGAAAGTCATAGACACACTACATTCAAAAAGAATCCAAGATAGTCAAAGTAGCCGTTTTATTAAAGACTACCAAAAAGTAGTCCCTGGCTGCCGCTATGCATCGACGGTCGCTATGGAACACACTTTAGCGTCCCTCCGAGAGAAGGCTCCGATAGAGCGGTTCGCCGGCAATTTATCCTATGGAGCAGTTCACTCGCCGATTTTAGGCTTCAGTGAACTGTGCTATTGCTTTCATACAACTGTTAAAATTATGGCAAAATGACTCCACACACACACACTAGCAAAAATACGGTTGTATTCTTTGACCCTTTCCACTTCAAGGCGCGGAGTGATACTTTCACAAAATGATTGGGCGTCATAGCAGTTTTGTATACGCTCATTATACAACAGTTAGGAACCAATCAGATCGCTGGATTCAGGCCCCCTGTTGTATAAATAATGTATAATAATCAAGCGATTAAATATTTTAATCGCTTGACAGCACTAATATATATATATATATCCTGAACAGAAACGTTCTTAAATATATGTATTATTATTTTGATCTTATTTTTTACTTATTATTTTTATTTAAAGTATTATATTTTCACATTATAAATAAATATTGAATTTAAAATGCTACGGTTTACCTCAATAAATGAATGCCTAAAAAGACAATTATTAGTGCCATAAGGACGTTTATTTAATTAATTGGTTATGGCCTGCCGGTTCCCGGGGTCTTGACGCGCTGCGTGAGTTTGGCCCGAGCTGGCCCCCCATCGCAATAATGTCCTGGCCCCTGAACACATATTACCATGTTTTTAAAAACGGTTTATGGTTTGCTGGCACTTATATTTATTGTAATAATATAATGCAGTGGCTGCAGAAAATGTGGTGAGTTTTGTAGTGCAAAGTGTGGTTGGACATCATGCACACGGTCACCACAATGTAAACATGCACACCGTTTTCAAAAAGTCAAATAATTTGAAAAAAAAATAAGTTAAACAAATAGATAATGGATAACATTTGAACAAAGCCATAATGTTTGTGAAAATAGGTGTAATGATGTATAAGAGGTTTATAAAAATGTTGAATAGCTGGACTAAATGTGGGAAATATGAAAAGTTGTAATGAGGCGTACTTAGTCTGACCCTTCAGTGTTCTTTGGTTTTTGGTTGAGTGATCATTACTGGACGCGTGGCAGCCCTACCTGACAGCTACCAGCCTACTCACCAGCACTTCTACCTCACCCCCATGGGCATTGGGCACTCATGGGCCCAAGCCATTTCCAAACAATCGAACAATATGCACTCCGAACCATCCCGAGCAGGAGTGATCCCTCTTTCTGCTTTCCTTACCCAAATTTCTTCCATGATAATTAAGGAAGTGTTTCCTTGCTCCTTGGGGGGCAAAGCAGAGGGGCTCTTTAAATGTGGCCACGAAACCATTTGAGAATCTAACTGTGTGATCAAGGGCTACATAAAACAGTGAATTGTCTTGAGTTCATGCACTACAAGAGCAACAACAACAGCAACAACCATTTGTTGTGTTTTAATTAAAGGGTTTGTTGTTCTGTTGAAACAATGGATCAATTCAATGTAGCATCTGTCTTCTAGAGGTGTCCGCATTGATGTGTTAGTTTTTACTTTGGGATTAAATATTTAGCAAAATTAGTTCAATACGTTCAAATATATAGAATAGCAGAACTAAAGGGATTCAGTCCAAACCATATTCAAAGGGAGGTTAATAAGTAAAACAAGAGTAATGTAATATTGCTGTGAGATTATGGCTAAGGCTTAAAAATGATTTGGAAGTAACTGATAGTATTACTGGTATTTGCATGTAGGGGGCATGACCGCAATTGGTATACCTGTAGTTTTTTAAAGGTTATACAAAAGTAGCAGCAGAATAAATTGCTTAAGTGAAGACACTTACGTTAATGGATTTCCTCAACATTAGGTGTTTCAATTCAACACTTAATTTTTGTTTTTACAATAACTTTTAACATTAAAAATATATTTGTAACTATATTTGTCTATAAGATACTCCAAATTGTAAAAGGCCTTTATATTTAGTAAGTAAATAATTCAACTTCACTAATTTGTCTGTGTGTGTGTGTGTGTGTGTGTGTGTGTGTGTGTGTGTGTGTGTGTGTGTGTGTGTGTGTGTGTGTGTGTGTGTGTGTGTGTGTGTGTGTGTGTGTGTGTGTGTGTGTGTGTGTGTGTGTGTGTGTGTGTGTGTGTGTGTGTTTTTCAAAAGCAAGCAATATATTAATATACCCTGAAAAAATTGAAAGACACATGACATCGGAGAAAGTTAATATCTTGTTTTTATTTTTCCACTTAGCCAATTTGTTTTTCTCAAAGAAGAATTCTGCAAGAGAAGTGTGCTCTGCATCAACACCTTTAGCAGTTAGCCTCACTATCCCACTACCACCAGCAGAGGGCGCTGTTTCTCCTCTAAATGGGTAATGGACAATTTCATTCCATCAAAATAGCTTGTTCTTTGGCATCTGCTCTTTCGTTATTAATCTTTTGTAATAGCACAGCTTAAGGGAATGTAAACACAGCAGAAGTGTCAGGTCTGACAGAACTGCCAAAGCCCTAAAATGATCGGAGGAAGGAAGAGGAGAAGATGGTAGAGGGACAGAAGAGAGGGACAGGAGGATGCTGGGCTCACTGCTGGATTCTGCGCAGTGACTGCAGCTGGAAGGTCTGAGCATGGGAACCCCACTCCCTGTAGTGCTTGTACTCTCCACCATGACGGTCACACTCCATGATGTACTGGTAACCACGGTAACCTGGGAACTGGTAGCACACCCAGCTGAAAGATAGAGGGTATAGGACCAGGAAGGAGGAAGGGATCATTGCAATGATAATATTGAATGCAGAACCAGTATATACTTTTTTTTTTTAAATAGAGCTGCTTTAGATAACTATACTGCATTTCATCTTGATGTACATTGACTTTGCTCCGGTTGGTGTCTACGTAGCACATTGTACTTTGATCGAGGAATACCATAAGACACTAGACACAACCTATACAATATAGTTCAATATATTGGTGGAAGTAAAAAAAGATAACGCTAAATTATTATGCAATCGAAACCCATTGGTTTTCTGGACTACCACTTTCAATGTTTTTGCGTTCATAAGAAAATAAGGATACATTTCCACACAACTGAATGAGAGCGACACTTCAGGTGGACGGATACTCACGCTCCACTTTGCACCTTCATGGACCCAATCTCATTGTTGGCCCAGCCCATGGCCTGGAGGGAGGGGTAGTCGTCGTTCATCTCCCACTGCTTGCCAATGAAGTTCTCCTTCTCGAACACCACCATCTTAGACTCCTTGTGGCTCTGGAAGGAAAGGTGCACAGAGACCAGAATTTACACTTCCACCTAGGATGAATTCTGGACAGCACCAGATTATTCAGTCTGATGTTGAGAATGGGACTCTAAATAATATTATTTTAATCGATAATATGAAGCAAAGAAACGTCTTGGCATTTCCTCCAAACATGATGAGCAGAGGAAATGCAAATGTTTTATTTTTGGGACTCCATGAATAGCAAACGGGCGGCAGAGAGGAAGCGCCTGAGGTCCACGCTGATACTCACTGCAGAGCAGATGGGGCGGAAGGACATCATCCTCTCGATGTGGTAGGCGTTGCTGCCACTCCAGGACTCCCAGCGAGGGTACTCTCCCCTCTCCAGGACGAACTGCTGCCCGTTGAAGCTGGAGTGCTCATAGCCCACCCAGCTACATACACACGCATGCACACGGAGAGACGTAGAGACAGAGGATATGAGTGGAGGCTGCAGAACGAGAGGCTGCGTCTGTGAGCTGCTGAAGGCATTGAGTTGGCTTATCAAATATGGATTCATACTATTTAAGACCATGAGCAGAAGCTTTTTCTCAGGGGTAACTTTAGCTTGTTTTTTGACATGGCTTATTAATGAGCCCAGCCGATTGGAGTTAGGCCCATCGTTCAGTCATGCCTACGGGCAGACTGAGCGCACCTCCTACCCATTGGCATCGGCATACTACATCTAGACATGAATGAAGTTTATATTATATGTCTTATCCATGTAGAGGTGCTGTTTTATGGATGCATGCTGTCCTATAGCGTGTCTTCAGAGCATCAGACTGGACTCACGCTCCACACTCGACCTTCAGGGAACGGATGTTGTCGAAGCCACACTCCATGGCATTCTGACATGAAGCGGTGAACTCCATGCGCTTGCCCTGGAAGTGCTCCTGGTCGTACACAGTGATCTAGAGAACACACGCGTACGGAATGACACATTGAACCTGCATACCCTGATTGGTGTAACCTTATACCTCTATTGAATCATTAACCTTATTAAAAACACATACCTTCCATGGTCCCATTGGGTTGGGATTAGTCAAAGCCATTCTGTCACAACTCTTGTTCTGATTAATCTGCAGTGGAAAGAGAGGAATTACAAATTAGCCTACTTGCAAATATAAGGGTGTATGGGTGGTGTCGTTGATGTCCTTATACATAGGGCTATGAGGAAGTTAATCTGAGACAATGCAATAGAAGCCAAATGAAGCTGTGGAAAATCCTACATCCATGCAACATTGCAAAGCAAATCTGGGATATTGTCAAATGTGGAAAGTAAGTCAAATGCAATTGAATGAATATGCTCCACTATAACATCATTTACAAATGACGTGTAAAATAAAAGCTTGTTTTAATTAATAGCCAAAGTGCGAAGCATATGTCAATTGTACCTTTACTGAAACGGAATCGTTAATACTGATACCCTCTAAGGTTAAAAACGAAGCAATGTCAATACTATCATCCATCCAGAGGTGTCACTAGTAGATCAAGCCATAAAACAGCACCTCCCTCTACGTGCTAAAGGCTCGACAAAAACGACAAAGACACCTGACGTCCAATTATAACCTGACAGTGGCGTGCCTCTCGTGCTAAGAGCTGAACGATGTGAAGGGGCCTTACCTGAATTGGTGCACAGTGCTCAGAGTCAAACCATGTCCTGACCTGCGGACATCACAGGTCTATTTATACATGTCGGTCCTGGAAGCCCAGCAGGCCTGGGGCTCGGGGAAGGAGTCAGCACATTGCTTGGCTGTCCATTGTCTAGGACTGAGCCACCGGGCTTTGGGTTGTTGGCTGCAGGGACTGACCAGAGGGCACGGTGCCCAGAGCCGGTGTGGCCATCCAGACCCAAACACCCTCACAGCCTCTTACCAGCACAGGAAGGAGGAGGAGAAAAACATCAGTACGCAAAATATTAGAAATAAGGGAAAGGAGGGGCTTATTAGTATAGCATACATTCAATGGTAATGATAGTAAAACAGTAAATAGTGGCTAACAGTGGGAGGTTCATGCAGACATTGTGATGGTACTCACACATCAATCTTGGCCCATCTCGTCACCCTGTCTTTAATCTGAATGTGTGTGATCACCTCAGCTGACCTCACCCTTCTCCTTTCAGCTTTTCACGCATGTGCCTGAGCATGCCCAGCGCAGCCATGCGAGTAACATGCCTGTAACACAAAGGCCCGCCTCCCTACCAAGAGAATGCTACACACACACAGATAGACACACACACACACACACACACACACAAACACACACACACACACACACACACACACACACACACACACACACACACACACACACACACACACACACACACACACACACACACACACACACACACACAGTCATATGTACGTCCGTACGTCCGTACACACACACACACACACACACACACACACACACACACACACACACACACACACACACACACACACACACACACACACACACACAGACAGACAGACAGACAGACAGACAGACAGACAGACAGACAGACAGACAGACAGACAGACAGACAGACACGCAAACGCAAACGCACACACATCACATGCAGGAGGCGTATCCCAGGCAGGGGTCATGCTTTGTTTCAATCTAATGTTGAATAAATAAATAGATCATATAAATTGATTTTGTGGAATGTGTTGACAGGCAATTATAGCATATAGTGTTACCTTGGGAATCTTTGGATTTTAATGATTGCCTCATTTGATTCGATTATTTTTCACAATATAGAATGTCAATGAAATTACATTAAAAACATCTAAATGTTTTTAGTTTTACAAATAGTGTTGTCTGTGCTGCCTGAATATATAAATCTGACAATACGTTTAACATCACCATGTAACATACATGATCAGAATCGGATCATAGCATTACTTTTGACAAAAAAACAATGACAACATGTGCAACTAACATTTGCCTTGACAAATAAATACAACATAAAGTAACATACTAAAAAGGTAGTGGGTCCAATTCTTGCACATAATCGTGACTGCTTGTAGTTGTACCGATGCATACATCCACTGTCAACATATGCTTTGCTGTGAGTATGTATTGGAAGGCATATGCTCCCATGATGAAATGAGGGACAAACCCACCAGAGGTTACTACAGAATAGAGGGGAGGCCCCCTGAGGTCAGCACATTAACACACACACGGATCAAAGGCTTTGAGCCCAGCCACCGCACAATGGCACCGGCCCAAAAAGAGAGACAGACAATGGGGTCCTGCTGGAGAGAATACAAAACACAGAAATGATGAAATAAACACACAGGAAAAGAGAATGGGAACATAGCTAGGAAATCAAAAGTAACAATGTAACAATAAATAAATACACATACACACAAAAACATATTAGCAGGAGTAAGAATAAGCTTTGTTAATTTGATTCAATGATGTGTGTGTGTGTGTGTGTGTGTGTGTGTGTGTGTGTGTGTGTGTGTGTGTGTGTGTGTGTGTGTGTGTGTGTGTGTGTGTGTGTGTGTGTGTGTGTGTGTGTGTGTGTGTGTGTGCGTGTGTGTGTTGGAATGTGGGTGGGCACATTTGGGTGTGTGCGCACGTGGGTGTGCATTTATGTGTTTGTGTGTGTGTGTGTATGTGTGCGTGCGTGTGTGTCTGTGTGTGCGCGTGTGTGTGTTTGTGTGTGGACTGTGCTGCAGGTTTAAATGAGATGTGTGTGTTTCTGCTGACAGTGAGTCCCCACTGCTGCACAACAAAACAAGCGGTTGTGTCAGCGGTAGTGAGTCACTAGTGAACAGCGTGACCCATGACCCCTCTCATCTCCCCACCCCCCCCCCCCCCCCCACAATGCACCCAATTCCTCTCAGCCAATCAGGAGAGAGATTGCATGGAGCTATAGAACCTGGTTGGATATGTAATGTACATATATATATCCCTCC
This sequence comes from Gadus macrocephalus, assembly GCF_031168955.1. Classification (NCBI taxonomy): domain Eukaryota; kingdom Metazoa; phylum Chordata; class Actinopteri; order Gadiformes; family Gadidae; genus Gadus; species Gadus macrocephalus. The sequence continues at coordinate 14,135,907 of NC_082397.1, forward strand.
CCAAGCAGCCAAAGTACATCACTTCCCTACCATCGATCGCTTTGAACGCACACTGCTCTGTAAGTTTCAGCTCAATTCAGCTCTGTAGCTCTCCTCTCAGAAACACTTATTGGATTTGGAACTAAATATATATTGAGTGGATAGTCGAAATGTGATCTATTTGTGAATCTATATTTAAAGCTTCATTCTTAGCAAATAGAAAGGATCTTTCTGTATTTCTCGATTTCGGACTGTGGAGTTGGAATATTGCCGTCCAATGTTGGTTTGGCGGGAAAGGTCAGGTGTAGGACAGTTTCTATAACTGTCACATAATGTTGAGGTTGTAAATAATGGTGTTTGACCGAACACTGGAAAATTCGTACAATTTATGGATGGAATATGGAATATAACACATTCAGGAAGTTCAATCTTTGGCCTACTCCAATTTAAGGAAAATTAAACATAGCATCTATTTTCTACTTTGACCAATGAACATACAAATTTAGGAGTTGAAAATAAGACCCGAAATTCCACTGTAGACAAATCCTAGGTAACAAATAATTGGAGGCATATCGCTCAAATATGCCTAACCTGTCTAAGATATATGCATAAACACTGCTGTAAAACACAGTGACTGATATTTGCATGCTTTTTCAATAATGCTTTAAAACAGTGGCCAGAATATACACGTCTAGTAACCGGCAGTCCCCCTGTCTCTGCTCCCAAGACTAGATCACATCATGTCTCATACTGGAGCTCAGGGTAGCATGGGCAGCTCCTCCGCCATGGGGATGCGCTCTCACAAGGTAGGTCCCGCTCCTCCCACATCCACCCTCCGCTCATCCTCCTCACCCGAAGCCATGGGACTCCGCTTGAGAGCAACAGGGAGTGACGTGTTCATTTTGGTCCCCAGATGTACATCTACGAGTACGAGAACTTCCAGGGCCGCAGGATGGACCTCAGCGCCGAGTGCCGCAACCTGTGCGAGAAGAACTTCGACAAGATCGGATCCATCAGGGTGGAGTGTGGACCGTGAGTCAGCCAGTACCATCAACCCTCAAACCGCTCCTCAAAAACAGGGTTTGGGATCATTCTGAGCCTGTGTGCATTTGAATGTTGTTTGTATTCATCCTTATGTCCTTGTTCACCCCCCCCCCCCCCCCCCCCCTCCTCTTCACCAGCTGGGTGGGTTATGAGATGCAGAACATGGGCGGAGAGATGTTCATGCTGGAGAAGGGAGAGTACCCCCGCTGGGATACCTGGTCCAACAGCTACAGGTGTGACCGCATGATGTCCGTCAGGCCCGTCCGCATGGTGAGTCATTCTGCTCCCTTTGTCCGTTGTGGGTTTGTGTTGCGTTTTTCTTTCCTCCTATCCAATCGTTCATTCCTCCATTGCTTCTTCGTTGAATGCATCAAAACATTCCTCAATAAACATCTGCCTTGGACGTTTCTTTAGTGATAGGTGTGATGATGTTTGAATGAGGTTGTGAGGCTCAAATGAAAAATGATAGAAGACAAAAGCTACATTTCCTCCGCCCCACCACTAATATGTTCTGGTGTAAACATCCTCAACCATACGGTGTAACCAACCTGCTCTTACGTTATGGCCCCTGTAGGACCCCCAGGACCACAAGATCTGCCTGTACGAGTCCATGAACTTCGAGGGCCGCAAGATGGAGGTCAGCGACGAGGACATCCCCAGCCTGTGGTCTTACGGCTTCCAGGATCGTGTTTCCAGCATCCAGGTCACCGGTGGAACGTAAGCATCCTAGAAAATGCCATCGAATAAAATGACCAAAAACAACGACTTGAAATCAAACCACCATGACCCACGCAATCGCTCACTCTCTCTCTCTCTCTCTCTTCAACAGCTGGGTGGGCTACCAGTACCCTGGCTACCGTGGCTACCAGTACGTGCTGGAGATGGGATCTTACAAGCAGTGGAACGAGTGGGGCGCCAACCACCCCCAGATCCAGTCCATGCGCCGAGTGAGGGACATGCAGACACACCGCAGGGGCTGCTTCGAGATGAGCAACTAGAGACACGGCCGCAGCGGCAGGACAGAGGCGCCAGGGTGCCGCCGCCCTGGAGGACAGCCTGGGACCTGTGTTCTGTAGAAAGACTTTTCAGGGTGACAGCGGGAAAAGTGACAGCAAAGCTCTTTGTCTGAAGACCTCACACCATTTTAGCACAAATATGCATTTCAGAGAACGAAGGGGAAGGGATACGTGGAATTGGGCAGATGGAGTTGTTAAAATCGTTTGTGTTTATTAACGCAACCTGATTTTTTTTTTACATCTGCTTCTGCGAATGCGTTTCTTGCTGTATTTATAGATGAACCATGAGCCTGTTCTTGAAATTGTTCTCCTTCGACTGAGATGCACCGAGTTTAAGGGATGGACACTTAAGTCACTTACTTCACACCTTACACTACCATGGACAGCGCTCAGCCTTCCTCAACCCTCCTGCATTACAATCGTCATGCAGAAAGGGGGCAGTATACCCTAACGGTCTCTGGTCCATCAGTGCAACTACAGAACCTCGACATCTAGAGTCGTTGATGTAGTGTTAAGCCTGTGGTTCAGGCCTGTTGCATACTGCTGTTCAAGGTAGTTTTCACACCTGTTATGATCTTTTGGCTGACCTCCTCCACCTCATTGATGAGGCAGGACCATTAGAATCGTATTTTACACTTTCTCAGGGATGCTGGCATCTGGAAAGCAACTTTCCACTGAAAATGAATTAAATTAATGAAATAAAAAACATTATGAAGAAAACACTTTCTGTATCATTGGATTTTCTGTTTCATATTTACAACACATCTTCGATTGTCTTCAAACAATTGTATATTTAATTGAGCTGAAAATATAAATTCCCTATGACATTACATTAATTAAAAACAGATGTAGGCCTATAAATAGCAACAGCAACTAACACTAACTAACAATAAGATTAGATATGAGCGAAATAAATTAAAACTTAAATAATGATCGATCCTTAAGCAAGAAAATACCTAATACCTTTCATAAAAGGTATAGAAGCTATAGTGTGAAAAATGTCAGTATGATCTACGAAAGGATGGCGAAAGGACGGTGAGCGGGCAGCCTATCACCGCTTGAGCTGCTGGTTGCCCCACCAGGCGGCCACTCCGAGCGCTGCAGGAGTGAGGTGCATCGGGCAGACGTAGCCAACCAAATCAGGGTCAGTCGGTTTTTAAGGAGCCAAACGGACTAAGATTAAATACCTGTTACGAGACGAACGGCCTGCTTGAGTCGAGCTCGGAGCCCCGGTGCTGATTAGCATCCATAGCAGATCGGGAGGAAGGGGGAGGAGGCACGGAGAATGAGCTATTCTTGTAACAGCTCAGAAGCTGTGTGTATTAACAGCTCCAACTCCACTAAATCGGCCCGAGCTAATACGTCTAGTGGTGGCGACGGAGGCACCGAGAGCACCAGCAAACCTTGTCCCGATCGGCTGCAGCAAAACGCGCCCGCAGAAATGAAAGTGAAACAAGGCTGCAATTCGGACACGGGTGTGCCGAGCACCAAGGAAGATGAATTGCTCACAAATTCTATCATCTCGCCCGATGATGTGCTCGGGCTACAGAAGATCACCCAAAGTAAGTGAACTAACATTAGTTTAACAAGGATGGCTGGTCAATGCTTCTATATATTCGATCGTATTATATAGATCGTACAATAGTCGAGAATCCATGGTGCCCCTCGACCAGCTGGGGGGGGGGTCTTTAAGTGTCCATATTCTGCCATCTGGTTCAGAACGGTTCATGCGTCTGATGCCTGAGTGGCAGGGTACGTCGATACCATGGACAGCGACACTTAATAAAAGGAGCTGGAGGACGTACTAAAGGGCAAGTCGTTGTGTGACGTTAGATATATCAAGGAGTAACAGCTTGTTGAGTGATCCCCCTCCCACCCCCCCTTCTCCTCGCGTATAGGTCCATAACTTGCACGACATGGGGACAGCTAGTTACCCTGTTTAGTATCATCCTCACGAAAAACTGCTCGAGATGGTCAGTGAAAAGCCTGCAATATATTTAAACTAAGAACATTAATTAGGGATTAAATAATACGTCCGTGATCATTGTATCAAAATGTCCCTTAAAAACGGTCCATTGTCGGACTTGTCTGCCATATTGAGCAGTGGAACACTTCATTTCACTTCAGAGCAGTGACCAGCAGTCAGGCTATCACCAACAGAGTGGCCCGGGATAACACACACACACACACACACACACACACACACACACACACACACACACACACACACACACACACACACACACACACACACACACACACACACACACACACACACACACACACACACACAACACAAGCATCTCCCCATGGCACAAATCTATGAAAGCGTGCCAACACAATTGTGCTCACACATAGGCATGCACACAAGCCCACACACACATGCACACATGCACAAATACATGCACCCATACACACACACACACACACACACACACACACACACACACACACACACACACACACACACACACACACACACACACACACACACACACACACACACACACACACACACACACACGTACACACTCACACAAACAAACACAAAGACACACACACACACACACACACACACACACGCACACACACACACACACACACACACATGGCCCTGATGGTTGAGGGACCCCTTGGTGGAAATATATTAGCAGAACTGCAGCAGTGAGATATAAAAAAAAAAAAGATGGCAGAGTATAATGGCATAGTATTATCTCTACTCTCATGTGACACATTGGAAATTGTGGCATTTTGTATGACCAGATAAGCTTCAGTTCATTTATGATGTCGGAATCCAAACAGAATGTGTTGTTGTTAAACCCGCGGCTGCCATGTTGGAATTGGAACAACTGGATTGGCGAAAAAGGATGTTAGTTCACCTTTCATCCTCAGTCAAATTGAATGCAACACAACACACACATCAAAATCTCTTCCCTACAACACTTAACAGTGTTGTTACGTTCAAAGTTTTTTGATATTAAAGACAATTCAAATTAATATGAAGTCCTGTTGAAAACTGTCGCTCAAATAGTTGTACAAAATGTACAATTGTATACCCAGCCCCTACAGAAGCCTTCTTTTGCCATCGGAGAAAAAGATGAGTCGTGTGGGCTGGATGCTCATAGTATGTGTGTGTGCAGTGTGTGCGTGTGTGTTTGTGTTTGTGTTTGTTTGTGCGCACCCTTGAGTATTACCATTGTATTGCAATATATATATCTATATATATATATCGATATATATATGAATAAATTATATATATATATATATATATATATATATTATTTTTGATATTCTAATAAAGCAGTAGTATATACTATAAAGTAGCAGCATGCAGTAATATCCTCATCTTGTCATGGTTCCCTCCAAGATTCTCGTTGCACTGGTAAGAGATGTAGCCTTAAGACCTTAGCACCAGGCTGGGTATTACTGCTGGGCCAGAGATCACACTCAACCCACCACAGCACAGACCCGCTGGCTTTGTGACGCCATTAAACTGCAGAAGGTACAGAACAATGTCCCGCACAGACATAAAATACAGTCAGGTGTTTACCGTCCCCTCCTTCGACAACCTAATAAATCCACTGTGATGGTAGTACAAATCTTCGGGCACCCAGTAGGGAAGTAAACTATACTGGCTTATGATGTCCTGAAGTCACACCATCTCCATCTCAAACACCAGACAGCAGAATAGAGGCAACGGCCGAGGGGGGGTGGTTTCCGGTAAGAAGATGAAAGGTTAAGAAGACCATTGTTCAGAAATGTTTAAAACTGAAATGATTTATACGCTAACGGCTAACGATAACAGGAAGCTCTGGTTCTCATCGTAGCGCTTCCTCTCTTTCACTCTATTTCCCTCTTTACTATCCTTCCCTCTTTCACTCTGGTTCACCATTTCACTCTGCTAAGACAGACATTGAAATGACTGTATTGCTTTCCTGTTTGTTTTTTTTATTTAATGTTTCATTGCAAAATACATGGAAATTGTTTTAGAAACAGTGTCAATTAAAAAAACAGCGTCATCAGGCCTTCAGTCAGAACACTGATTCATAAAAAGTGAGCCCATTTACAATCAGTACAAAAATACTATGTGGCGCATGAGAGGAGGTTTTACACTAACATTATTTTAATAAATTAATAGAATACTATTCATTAAAATAAAATAAAAAAATTAATTAGTGTCCTTCCTGGACACTTCTCATCTTCTAATTCCCATTCTGATCATGTGTCATATATTATAGAATTGAACCACAAACTCTTTTCTGATTGAACAATTCAAACATTATGTTAAACAGCTTCACCCTGACCTATTATGTCATTACTTTAATAGTTTTGGGAGAGCACATCAATTCTGCCTCTGAAACCATATCCAACGATATGTCCTCAGGCGGCACCAGGCATTGACAGCACAACGACCCTCTCGTCTATTCTCTCCTACAAGCTCGAGGAAGATAAGAGAATCAATCTCATCTGCATTCAGCTGCTAAAACCTTATCCTCTCCATGAACCTCACAGCATGCCAGTCGCCTATAGGCACCTGATATGAAAAGGAACAACCTCTTTTGCCATTTACATCTGCGCCCTGGTGTTATGCAGGGTTAACACGTCCGGTCTCTCCCTACCGCCGTATCTTAGTCTGATCCAGGCTCCAACGCCAGCATATTTGCATGCATCTCCTTCGCATGTGTCGTAAACCAGCTGCCATAGTAATAATTTGTAGAGAAGAAGAAAAACATAATCTGGAGCCAAACCCTGTGGCAGAAAAGTCGCTAATTCTGGACCTAATCTCAGGGATTAAGGGCCTATAAACGGAAGCCTGCCGGGTCTGTATGAATGCTACTTGCGGATGTATGTTATGTCAGACATTATGTGCCTTTATAGCCACACATCATTCTAGAACATGTCTCCCCTTTGCAATGGCTGCCAAAGGGAATAACTGTCCTTGTGTTTATTTAATTAAGCATGTCTTCATATATCATGTACGTCTAAAGACCTGTGATTCGTTTCCTTAGTATGTTCTCTTAAACGTGAAGAACCGAAAACCATTTGGAAACCATTCTGCCTACTGGAATATGTTCAAATATTTAAAAGTCGGTTAACATGGAACCAATCCAATGGAGGTAAATTGTTGAGTTATGTCAGCGTTGCCTCATTCCCTTCCTAATTTACAGTATGGGCAAGCGCCAGAGACTTACCAAAAGCAAATCAATTCAACAAAAAAAACTGCGACTTTGTGTCCCAGTCACTGAGCTGGTTGGTTCACAGCGGCCAGGTGGACGAGGAGGAGTGAAACGACAAGCTAATCCAGCTGGCACACCATCACAAGGAGGGTTGCTAGGTGACAGTGTTAAAGGAAGTGAAGTGGAGCACTTGACGTGTGCACGCTGGAGAAAATCTGTGTGTGTGTGTGTGTGTGTGTGTGTGTGTGTGTGTGTGTGTGTGTGTGTGTGTGTGTGTGTGTGTGTGTGTGTGTGTGTGTGTGTGTGTGTGTGTGTGTGTAAATGTCTGCAAGTGTGGGCAAGTGTGTGTGCAAGTGTGTGTGTGTGTGTGTGTGTGTGTGTGTGTGTGTATTTAAGTGTTTGTGTGCGTGCATATGTGTGTGTATGTGCAAGTGTCTGTGTGTGTTGGTACATGCACAGTTGTGTGAAGTGCATATGGAAAAATGTTTAGCCTCTTGCCAACCACAAAAACAACCCAGGCAAATGTTCAGAAAACCTGTTAGTATTGAATTGATTGGATAAAATGCATTTCCAGTCATATGATGAGGCGTGACATGAACTGATCTGTGTGATTATGTATTACTAGGATGGGTTTCTCTTGCAGTCTGCCAAAGTTTTGGTTAAAGCGTGTTCTGAAAACAAGCATCTCCTTTGTGTTTAATGTTTAATAACAGACGAAGAGACACAAAATGATCGATGGCAACAACAAACATGCATGCTTCAATGTCATATCAAACACTCTTAGAATTGTCAATGCTCTTGGTACTGGATAAAGCCATAGGTGTTATATTTGTGTACAATTTTCAAATAGATAACAATGTCATTTGAACCTAAAGATAGTGAGGTTAACACTCAGATATACTGCAGCTAAAGATGTGTATTTACATTTATGCATGGTCAATATCTCTTTAACTTTCTATCCCTCTCACTCTCTTTCACACTCTATCCCTCTCTTTCTCTTTATCCCTCTCTTTCCCTCTCTTTCACTCGCTTGTTCTCTCTCTAGCACATGCATTTACGTGCACAGACATACATTTTCCTTGACAGTTGTTATCTCATCCAATATACTTTACTTTAGTCCTGTAGTTGATTTCTTGAGTAAATGTCAGTGTAGCTAGAACCTCAAATGATTTGACGTGACTTCCTGTATTGCATAATGACCAGAGGGCTCTGGTCAACAACACCACATGGTGGTGTTGTTGTTGCTGCCTGCTGTCAGCCTGTAAAGTCTGACATAGCATTTTGATAGAACAACTTAGAAGCTGACAGGTTGATAACGCTGTAAACATGCATGTTCTAGTCTTACATACCATACATACAACAATTGTAATCTTTATTTGAATAAGATGAAAGATTGGTGGCTGAGCTGGCTTATAATTATATATAATATTTCAGATGGCACAGTTAGAGATGCACCCTATATAGGATAGAAACATCGAGTCATTATAGAGCACAAATGTGTATGTGAGGCAACAGCATGGACCCTCTTTTTATTGTGTTTGCTAATTATTAATGCTAATCATGAAAATGATGTGATTCATATCATTCATCTGATAATTTTTGAATCTTAATGAATTCCGGAGGCTGTGTTCTTTTATATCATAGGGTAACGTCCTTCTGCCTTGTGCCTTTCTGTTGAAATGTGCATTTCCTCTTATAGGAAATGCTTATTATTCTTGCCTTTATTTCCTCCTTTTTTGTTAATGATTTAGCAGATGTAGCCTCCAGTCGGGCCCAGAGTTTTTTGTTGCTCTCCAGTGTTATTATCAGAAGGATAAGCCGCCCATCGGAATAAGAAGCAGAACTAAAAGGCACTGCATCACACTGCAACCGCCTAACCCTCTTACGGTGTGGAGGCAACAGAGAAATAGTTGCCATTTGTGAGTCAGAGCGGCTTACATGGAAATCTGTTGACACCAAGTCCAGCAGGCATGTGATGTAGTCAGACCTCCCTTATTACCTCCTAGTTCAACTGGCTGAGATTTAACCAGTGAGAAGATCACGTAACAACTGGTGTCATTGCATGTGAAGAGCAACGTAGCATAACGTATACACTATAATACATTACTTTATCACCTGAGGGTCTACTGAAGATACACTCGCTGGAGTGTCACAGTATGAGATTAGTTTGCTTGAATAAAATGGGATATCAGATGAGACCAAATGTATAAATATGTGAATGTTGTAATGTGAAACAATAAAAATAAAATTGGGAGAAAGTTTGATACAGCTGAACTATTTTTCTTTTGGTGTATTATTTATGCTACCATTAATGTGTGTTGTACATAGATTTTAAGTGAAGGGATGCCAATTTGGTGGAGAGCTGTTTTGATGATTATAATGATGATACCTCCGACCTTGGGCAGGATCTATGATCATTCGTAACGATCTACAACCAATAACCGTTAGCACTACCCTGGGAATTGAGTTTCTGGACGATCCAAATCCTTTAAAGAAACATGTGCACATACACAAACACACACGCACACACACACAGTCTCAAACACACACACACATTCACACCTAACCTAAAAATATCCCCTAGAGATTGGCTAAAGCCTGTTTGGCCCATCTGCTTCCAAGCTCAACCTAAGAGAGAGAATGTGTGTGTGTGTGTGTGTGTGTGTGTGTGTGTGTGTGTGTGTGTGTGTGTGTGTGTGTGTGTGTGTGTGTGTGTGTGTGTGTGTGTGTGTGTGTGTGTGTGTGTGTGTGTGTGTGTGTGTGTGTGTGTGTGTGTGTGTGTGCCTTTGTGTGTGCCTTTGTGTGTGCCTTGTGTGTGTGTGTGTGTGTGTGTGTGTGTGTGTGTGTGTGTGTGTGTGTGTGTGTGTGTGTGTGTGTGTGTGTGTGTGCGTGTGAGTTTATTGTGTATGCCAATCAATCCACGTGATGGTAAAACAAAATAAGCCTCTTAGTTACTAACCCTACCCCGTCGGGAGCGGCAGTGGAGTCTCTATGTCCCTCAATCTCTCTCTCTCTCTCTCTCTCTCTCTCTCTCTCTCTCTCTCTCTCTCTCTCTCTCTCTCTCTCTCTCTCTCTCTCTCTCTCTCTCTCTCTCTCTCTCTCTCTCTCTCTCTCTCTCCCTCTCTCTCTGTTTGTCTGGCTAACTCGCACAACACACATCCATATTGTTAATACAATTTCATGTTTTTGTATTAGGGGTGTTCTCACCCTGGTGTGAGGTTCTGGCAGGAATAGAGCAGAGGCTGGATTACACTGGCCCTGGTAACCAGGAAAGGGTAGTTACGTCAACATCCCATCTTGAACTATTGGACCGGTGAAAATAGCCTTACCGTGCATTCACACCAAAAGCGCAGGCAGGCCGCAAATACATACAAAGTCAATGCAAAGACGGGAATTTATGCAAATCTTTCGCCTGCCAAGCTTCAGGTATTATTGGACACAATATAGAGTGTTTTTGTTTAATACCCCATGATGATACATGTGACTTAGTCTTTGCACAGTTTTCTATGGGACACATTAATCTATGAGTAGATGCATCTTTGAGACATAACATAGGGATGCAAGCTTACTACCAGCTGACCTAAGGGTGAATGATACTTAGTTCTTAAACACTCAAAGGACTAATCCCGTAACTTAGTCTAATAGCGTTTCGTGGTGTCATAGATGTATGGGAGACTGCCATGCATTGAAACATATGATCACATTGAATACATGCTTGCTTGTCTGTTTTAGATTACCTCTGCTCTCCAGAGCAGAATGTCCACATGATCGACTTCACCAGGTTTAAGATCCGAGACATGGAGACCGGCACAGTACTGTTTGAGATTACCAAACCTCCAATGCCAGGTGAGATTGCTACCATAGCTGGAGAGGAAATGCCACAACATCAGTGATGGGTTGATCTTAGAAAAGTATTTTGTTGCATAAGAAACAGATACATTATTATTTAATTGAAACTTGAAATCAAACTAAAATGCAGTCAATGTTTTGTCCATTGTGGTAGTAGATCATGGTATTGGGTCACAGGTCAAAATATGGATTCAATGATATACTCTCATAGAAATAGATCATGTAATCCTTGTGTGTTTCTGTAGCGGGCTGTAGAAAGGACTGTGACCCTAATGCTGGCCGGTTTGTTCGATACCAGTTCACACCGGCCTTCCTTCAACTACGGCAGGTTGGAGCCACGTAAGTTTGGACAACGAGTGATAGCATCCCATTGAAACCAAAAGGTGTGTTAGTGTGTGGCATAAAATTGTAGATGGGTCATATGGCATTGGAAAAGCAGGTGTTAAATAACAAATTTAATATATTGATAGAGAATGTGTTCAATCACAACAATAAAGAAAAAATGAATACCCATTCATCCACATTTCAATAGGCCTTCACCTCTTGTAGCTATGTTATCCAGGTGTTGTTAGTGTAAGGACATTCTTAACAAACCTGATGACCTACATCATACTCCTAGCTTTTTCCAATAAATCAAAACATCAGAGTCAACTCCCTTAAATTTACTTGATGGAAAATAAACACTTATTGTACAACACTTATGTATACTTTCTAACATATTGTCAGTATAACCAATTTTAATCACTACCATTTATTAATTCAAAACTATCCATGCATTTTCCAGACTTAGAAGTCTCAATGCTAACCCATTGGTATGCTATGTTTTACTGTGAACTGGTTGCACCGAGGACCCTTATCAAACAGCAGTGTACTCACGTTGTTCTCTCCTCTGCCAGGGTGGAGTTCACGGTGGGAGACACGCCCATCAACAACTTCCGGATGATCGAGAGGCACTACTTCCGCGAGCAGCTGCTGAAGAGCTTTGACTTTGAGTTTGGCTTCTGCATGCCCAGCAGCAAGAACACGTGTGAACACATCTACGAGTTCCCCGCGCTGTCTGAGGATATCAGTGAGTAGCTTGGCTGTACACACATGTGTGTGGGTGCGTATGCGTGCGTGTGTGTCTGTGCACAGTACACACAGACAAACATACACACACAGACACACACACACACACACACACACACACACACACACACACACACACACACACACACACACATTCCAAAGACACACACAGAGATGTAAATAAGAATAAAGGCATGTACAATAACAATACTAATGCAGTAAAATAATTAAACGGTGTGTATTGTGACGAGTGTTTGTTCCTACCACCAGTGCGAGAGATGATCCTGCACCCTTATGAGACGCAGTCCGACAGCTTCTACTTTGTGGACAACCAGCTGGTGATGCACAACAAGGCCGACTACTCGTACAGCGGGGGGGCGTAGGGGCCCCGGCGTGACACCATGAGGATTATTATGATTATATCACTATTATTCTGCTCTGACTGACCCAATTCAGAATATAAGCCTGTGTCACCCACATGACAGCCGTATCACTCCATGATCCCTCTCTCACTCCATGACCCCTCTGTTGCCTCATGAACCTGTATCACACCATGTACCCTGTATCAGACCATGACCCCCACATCGCCCCATGACCCCTGTATCCCTCCATGACCCCTGTATCCCTCTGTGACCCCTGTATCCCTCTGTGACCCCTGTATCACTCCTTGTTATTCTAGCGCTAAACGAAATCCAACTGTATAGAAAACCAGCGGTTGAGGACTTCCAAGAGAAGAGCGCATGCTTAATTCAGTGAACTCTGACATCACCTCTTAACCATCCACCGTCCCCCCGCCACATCCTGGTGGATGCCCTTAAATACAGACTCTGTCCTATGGTATTTGTTAGTTTGCCTTAGTGTGTTTGCATACAGTAAGTATCCGTGTGTGCAATCGTATGTATGCAGACACACAGAGACACAAAGTCATAGTATAGCCATAGTGTGTGTCTTCTTCGTGGGTTTTACTTATTGTAGGTTCAATGTCCTGTTGACCAGCAGAGGAGGCAGTGAGGTGGGAGGTGAAACCATAAAGCTAGGTGTGTGTCGCCTTCATCCTCAACCCACCTCTCACATCCCAGATCAACAGCATTGCTTTTGTTCTTCTTACTCCTAAGGGAAGCTTGTCATTGGTCAAATATCTAGAGGGCGCATGGAGAGGAACATGTTCACTTACTCATGTTTTTTTCAACATTGGAGTAGGGCGAAGGTCAGGTCACATAGATGTCAGGGTATCACAGAGAAAGGGGAGGTACTTTGTTGATGTGGATATCTTGTCAGGTCTTTATTCTTACAGTAGGATGTCAAAAAGAGTTTTAAATAGACGTTTTGTATAGTCAGATCAAATGAATAGTTAATGGTCAAAATCTGACGCCTGTTTTGATATCCAGTGCATATTCAGTATTAATAAAAAACTATTTTATTTATATTAAATGTGATTAATATATAATGTATTTAAAAAAAGACATGTACATTTGGACAGTTTCGATTCCATCGCTGCAATAAACGTGTGATTTTTTGGAAGTTTGTGTTTCTCTTTTCCATGATGACCACATACACAAACCTAAAAAAATATCAACATAACAAAACATAACAAAAAAATATAGGCAAAGTGCAGACTCGAATGATTTCTGCTACAAATGTACAAATGGACTAAATAAATTCATGGAAGAATGGACTCAAATTGTATGTTGTACTGCAAAAACATTTAGTAAAATTCTTAAGCGGTTATTGAGGTGTTACAGTAAAGTGGGTTGGATAAGAAATGCCCCCAAAAGTATAAAACAATTGAAGATTTGTTGTTCATCAAACTGATTTGATCAACAGGTACACAAATATATTTGACTTGACTTAACCCACATAGCATTGCAAAGATTAAATTGGCTTTCTTACAATGACAACAAAGAAACAGAAATGACAGAATTGACATTGGATTTACATTGTTGAGATAATGCTAAGAGGAGCTGGTTTATGAAAAAGTGCTGAATGGAGTGCCAGCAGCATCGTCTATGTTTAATCTATTTTTTCAGTAATGCGGGTGCATCTAAGCCCTCCCTACCACATCTCCTATTTTCTATATTAAGGTAATAGGAGTTGGGCATGAAGTCAAATAACCCGCCAAGCTCTCCACCCCTGAATACGTCATGGGATATAGGATGTGGTGCTGTTCAGCGACTTCCCCACTGTCCAAGGGGCCGTCCAATACCACCCTTTCTTTCCCTAGACCAATGGCAATGTCCTGTGAGGTTTGATTGACAGAGGCCTGTAGACTGAGATTTTGGATGTGGTCAATGGGAAGTGAAAAGGTGGTGGTGGTGTTTGCCAGTGCATCGGGCACCAGGCTGTCGTCTCTCAATTCCTCCCACAAGTGTCCTAAATAAGGCAAAAAAAAAAACTGTACATAACTAAAGTAAACAGAGAAGACACATTAAACCCCACACCGTCATTGCATCGCATGGCCACAAGAGTTCACTGTTATTCAATTGTATTCCCTTGCATCTAGACTGGAGTAAGGTCCGACCAACAGTGTGCGTCATAGCCAAGAGCTGAGGTAATTCAGACGAAGGAATTACTGATGCAAATAAACAAATTCATCGCCTCACACGCGCCATGCAGGGACGAGTCACATGCAGTGCAATTGAACCGAGCAGAGGCTGTTCCGCCATCACCATACCTTGGAGCTGCAGGTCCGTCAGACTGGGGTTGAGCGCGTCCACGTCGTAGCTGCCGTCCACCTCGAAGAGCGCATCCTGCACACTCCCGGGGACGACGGCGTAGTCCGTGTGTGCCGAGGCGTGGTAGAGGGGCAGGATCTTCCCGGAGCTCGGGCCCCCACAGGCCCCCGCGGGGCCGGAGAAGGGCTGCTGTCGGCAGGGGGGGTAAAGGGTTAAGTGGGGGGCCGCGGGGTGTGGGGGGGTGGGGTGGGTAAGATAGCCACATTGCTGGGGAGGGGCCAGGAGGGGGGGATAGTGGGCCGTCGCGGCGCAGGGTTCCCGGAGATTGGCGGGGTGGAGGGACATGCGCGTCCTGTCGTAGAGCGGGGAGCGTTTGGCGAGGGAGGGCTGGCGCTGTGAGGTCTTCTCCGGCTTCTCCCGCAGGAGACGGTCCAGGTCTTCTGGGGGAACCCAACGCAAACACGCACATGAAGTAGAATGGAGTAGCTTGATTTGAACAAAACACCCTGGATAAACTGATGAGGACGAGGACCTTATATCGCTATATCATATCGACGTAACTGTAGTTACAACTCAAGCCACTAGAGGCTGCTATCCTACATAGTGCAGGTTTAACCAATTGGGCTTGCGGTTTGCAGTTACCTGGCCTGGCCATGCTCTTGCGGACGGTGACGGGGTCTTTGCGACGCCACTTTTGGAGCTCCTCGTGCATCTTGTCCACCTTGGCCGGGTTGAGGGCCCAGAGGCAGCCCTTGCGGGAGGAGTTCCCATTCTTGTTCTCCACCTTCTCAAAGCACTTGTTCAGAGAGAGGTTGTGACGCACCGAATTCTTCCAACCGTCCGGAGCTGTCTAAATGAAGTGGAAGGCAATTCATGTTTGAGTGTGAGGTTCGCACACAGATTATAAGGAAAGAAGACAAGGCTAGGCAAGTTTGTTTATTTAGCACCCTTCAATCACAGAAGAACAGAAACACTGGCATCCCATGCTCGATTTAGAAAGGAATGATTGTGCAGCACCTTTTTTTGGTAGTTGATTGTCTCAGCCTTATTTGCAAATCATTTTGGATTAAAGTGTCTGTGAAATGCCAAATTGTTGGGGGGGGGAACGTTTATAAGAGGCTCCCTATGTAGACATGGCTTATTTTATAGTAATGCAACTTGTCCGTCCTGAATGACTTTCCATAAATAACACAAAGGCCTGCAGCCTATTGGTTGAAGTGAAGCTGTTTCTGAAGAAGACATTTTAATAGGCCTTCGTGAATGTTAAACTCCAAAATTTGATTTGATTCCAAGGATGACGCTTAATGTGAGTTGTAGATACCTGTCGTCCTTGCGGATATATATTTTGGTTTTATTGAAGTTCAAATCTGGGTTCACAACTGCAGCTGTCTCCAAATACAATACCATACTACTTACTTACTTTCTTATGTTGCTTCATAGTTCTGTTCCACACCCATTTTTAGTGATAATAAGTTTTTGTCTAACATTGCTTACGTCATAATGAGTGAGGCCCTGTTAATACCAACAACTTTTCTAAGAGCTCAATTAGCAGTGGGTACCTTAAAATAGGGAAAGTGTTCAGTCATGAAGTTGTAGATCTCACTGACAGGAAGGCTCCCTGTTTTGCTGTTCTTCAGAGCCATGAAGATCAGGATGCTAGAGGAGGAATACAACCACAGCACTGACACCCAAGTACTCTGCCTTTCTTCATTTGTGCTTTCATTTGTCCATGCATGCATCCACTTTTTGGTGTTTGACTTGATGTTCACTTTAAGGTACAAAGAACACCACATGGGTTTGTGAGCGTCACTTTGCAAAGTCTAGTGAGCCATTCAGAGTCATCCACGCTCAAAAGTCCCCTTTTATCAGAATCTGGTAATTCAGAATATTTCATGCTTCACAAAGAGCGCCAGACAGATAGATAGATAGATAGATAGATAGATAGATAGATAGATAGATAGATAGATAGATAGATAGATAGATAGATAGATAGATAGATAGATAGATAGATAGATAGATAGATAGATAGATAGATAGATAGATAGATAGATAGATAGATAGATAGATAGATAGATAGATAGATAGATAGATAGATAGATAGATAGATAGATAGATAGATAGATAGATAGATAGATAGATAGATAGATAGATAGATAGATAGATAGATAGATAGATAGATAGATAGATAGATAGATAGATAGATAGATAGATAGATAGATAGATAGATAGATAGATAGATAGATAGATAGATAGATAGATAGATAGATAGATAGATAGATAGATAGATAGATAGATAGATAGATAGATAGATAGATAGATAGATAACCTGTATGAGTAGATGGGCTTGGGAAAGACAGATTGGCTCGGGGCTTCCTGGTGTGATGAAGTGGAGTGACATTCAACAGACGTTTCAGAGTTGTTGCCATTCGTAGAATGAACTCTTGATGAAAACTATTGAAAGCACGCACACACACACACACACACACACACACACACACACACACACACACACACACACACACACACACACACACACACACACACACACACACACACACACACACACACACACACAAATTATAATATCCTCTTTTTTTTTTTATCAAACACACCAATATAAATGGTCCATAAAAAAAGACCTAATAAAACCTAATAAAAAAAACTTTTTCTCAAAGTAATGAGATGCAACGGCAGGATCAGTGCTCTGGATGTGCTTGCTGGCACTTGTCGAGCGCAGAGTAATAAACGTGCATACTTTAACCCTAAACTCTGGTTCCCTGAAGACACTGACAATCGCTGCATTCAGATCAAGTCGACGTTGCTGCTCCACTATGTGGCCGCTCCCCATGGGGATCGCAGCGCTCCAACTGCTGCTCACCTGAGGGCCCGGCGCCTGGTACGCACCCTGGCTGGGAGTCAGGTAGTAGGGAGGCTCCACTGGTGTAGCTGGTAGTGCTGCATACGTGCTTTGAGGGCCCTGCGCCGCAACAATGAGTGATTAATCCTCTGTCGTTATAAGACTTACTCTGTGGTCTTAGAGAGAGTGCGAGCAACCCTGGGTAATGCTCAACAACCCTGGGCGATGACAGGGCTCAGGTTCTTTGGTACACTGTTGTTCTGTGTGGGTTTGAAATTGTGTGTGTGTGGGTTTAAAATTGTGTGTGTGTGTGTGTGTGTGTGTGTGTGTGCATGTAGTACATGTGTATGCATGCTTACATTATATGCACACGGGTGCCCCTGCGCAGGTAGGTGTGTATGTTTTGACGGAACTGCGTATGTCGTTGATCATTCATTTCAAGTCTTGACAGACGTAATCCTCTCTTTTCTAGCGTTGCACCTAACCCAGGCCCTCTGAAGGGGCAGCCCTGTACCATGAATCGCTCCTCCCACAGGCCATTGTACGGCTCCCAGAAGAACGGGCTCTCGCCGGCGGCGGGGCAGAGCCGCGTGGCCGAGGAAGCACCGGGGCTCCGGGGCTCCTGGGAGCAGCCGTAGTACAGCGAGCGGAGCTGAGGGCCCCCCGCGGCGGGCCCCGAGCCCTCGCTGAGCTGTCGGCGGTAGGGGTGCAGGAGCCGTCCCTGGACGCCGAGCCGCCTGGAGCACCGCAGCCCCCGTCGGTGCTGTGTCTCCGGTCCGGGGCCCTCATCGGGCCCCTGAGGGGCAGGCTGGGCCGGCTGTGTTCCTGAGACCGGGACAAACACTCAGAGTCAAAGGGTTGTTTGGAGCTCCTCTGGTCACTGAATTCACTGTTCTCATCACGGATTTAGTGGGGAATACACTTAAACATATTTTTATAAACTAAATCATACAGCAGCTAGCAACCCATTTTCTGGGTGCTTGGGGACAAGTTGGAATGACATCTGATAGTGTCAATCACAGGAGTTGATACACCACATAGCTGTCGTCGTGTAATGCAGTGTCCTTCGTGCTTGATTATTGGATGAAGCCAATCCTATTTTAAGAGAACCAGTTTTGATCTATATCTTACTATAGAAGCTGCTGACACTCTAGTCAAGACTGAATCAGAAGAATGGATGGATTGGACACACACATTGGATTTTTGCAAAGCTGCTGAAACCAGCTTTGAAACCCTTATCCCTTAAAAAAAACATCTGACCTTTTTCTGATGCAGCGTATGATTAAATACAAGTAGACAAGGGATATCCTGTGCCCATTGGAATAAGTGCAGATTAAGATTAGTGACTAGATTAGAGAATATAGAGGGCTGTTAGTCGGGACATGGGGGGTACCTGTGACTGGGCCATCAGCAGCTTGCTGGTTGGAAGGGGTGGTGGGTTTGGCCTAAGGTGAGGCTGCTGGAGTAAAAACAAAGTGCATGTTTCAAAGTGGAATGGTTGAATGAATGCTCAGTTTGAGAGGCAGCGGAAACACAATTTATGCAAGCTATGCTATTGCGAATAAGAAAGTTGAGAGCTGGCACGGGGAAGACAGGTGGTTCATTGACAAATGATGCCTTGAACAGACATATTATATGTACAGATAAGTTTTCCTTTCCTGGAAGATTTTACTGAAACAAAATGGAAACCTGGATACAACAGACCATATGAAAGATTGACATTAAAAAGAAATGTACTTTTAACTTCCCAGTGAGCATATTAGTTTCAGTGGTTATGAAAGATCTTTAGGATGTGTTCTGGGACTATGGTTCAATCAACATTATTTCTACTGAGTAGTGGTTGAAATATGACTGAGCGAGCCCAACACTGCATCTTTATGCTATCCTATCCATGGAGCCAGTGTGTGTGTGTGTGTGTGTGTGTGTGTGTGTGTGTGTGTGTGTGTGTGTGTGTGTGTGTGTGTGTGTGTGTGTGTGTGTGTGTGTGTGTGTGTGTGTGTGTGTGTGTGTGTGTGTGTGCGTGTGTGTGTCTGTGTGCACACACGTATAGGAGTCGACCTGCTGTCAATATCATGAAATGCCGTTAAGTCTCACAACTTCCATGGAGAAGAGGCCCCCACTCTACAGAACCGTTACCTGATCCAAACAACCGTAAGGGACACGAGTAAAGTAAAGGTAACCTCAGCCTAACCCCCTACACAGCAAGCTCATTAAAACTGCCAACAAACCATGGCAAATGGGTCAACAAAAGCCAAGTAGTGCTGAGAGAGGCTAAACATGAGTCAAACACAAGCCATTGGAACCTCAGAGGTGTGTGTGTGTGTTTGCGTTTGTGTGTGCGTTTGCGTTTGCGTGTGTGTGTGTGTGTGTGTGTGTGTGTGTGTGTGTGTGTGTGTGTGTGTGTGTGTGTGTGTGTGTGTGTGTGTGTGTGTGTGTGTGTGTGTGTGTGTGTGTGTCTGTGTGTGGGTGTGTGTGTGTTTGTACAACGGTACTGGAAGCGTTGGACGACGTTATTGGGGAAGCTGCCAACCATACAAATTTACCCTTGTTTGGTATTTTGGGTCTTGCCGAAAACAACAGTCAATATTTATCTTGTTCTCTAGAAACAAGAACAGAGATCCCTTTAGAGCGTAATTGGGTACCGTTATTTGCATGAATTCAGCGACATGGTTACACAAAATGCTGTTTGAAGGAGCCGCTGTTGATGGAGTTCATGTCAGAGGTTGGATCAGGGTGACTATGAACAGGGTACTCTACACCCTTGCACCACGCCTTTTGGGATATTTCTACTCCCAGACATTGATCTAATGAGGTCAATGTGCAACTTTCAAGGGAAAAATGACTCTGCTAACCCCTCTGTTGGCATCAAAAGCAGATTTGACTGGCAGGCGCCTATGGAAGGATCGCTCGTACTTTGAAATACTTCCTGCTGCTTCGGCCCCATGAGCCAATTCACGCTAAGGATTGGTATGTGTTATCACGGAGTCTTCATGTTGACAGCGTGACAGTGTGACCAAATCCACCAAGTGTGTCTGAAAGTTCCCAATGGTTTCAGATTTTATTATTCTGCAATTGGTGCTGTTGGACGCAGGCTTTTTGTGTGTGTATGTGTGTGTGTGTGTGTGTATTCGGGCAAGTGTGTGTGTGTGTGTGTGTGTGTGTGTGTGTGTGTGTGTGTGTGTGTGTGTGTGTGTGTGTGTGTGTGTGTGTGTGTGTGTGTGTGTGTGTGTGTGTGTGTGTGTGTGTGTGTGTGTGTGTGTGTGTGTGTGTGTGTTTGTGTGTGTGTGTGGCACCTGTCCAAGTAGGCGCTAGAATATACAGAAGGAAAAAACCTGCTGCAACAGGTTCTTAAGGCCCTCACACTGGAGTCACTGGCAGCTGGGAGTCAATCTCTTCTTCTCCTCACCAAATGAGACATAAGATACACTACAATTACGTCCAGGGGCAGATAGTGGGAATGCTGCCCTGTGCCTTTGGGTTGCCCATGGCAAATGGTGCTCTTATAAGCGATCGACTTTCTCCTTGTTCATTGCTACACAATGTACTGAGCCTGGAGCCAACAGTCGGTCTGTAAGAATTCAGGTGTGACTTCTTCAGAGCATGTATTAATTATTAAACGGGTTCACTCTGCAGCTGACTTTAGAGTAGATCACTACCATACTGGTCAGTTACTAGCACAGAGTAGATCCCTACTTTATAGTATGATAACTAGAGTAGTTGGTCACTATTCAGCCTATGAACACTAAACAGTAACTGGTCAGTATCTGTCAGTATCTACCATACAGTAGATCCCTAATATACATATGATCAATATACAGTAGATCCCTAATATACATATGATCAATATACAGTAGATCCCTAATATACATATGATCAATATACAGTAGATCCCTAATATACATATGATCAATATACAGTAGATTCCTAATATACAGTACGATCACTGTACAGTAGATCCCCAATATACAGTATGATTACTATACAGTAGCTGGCACTATTCAGCCTTTGATCACTCTAGTGGAAATTGGTAGTAGCTAAGGCTTTTGTAGCTAAGGCTACAAATGCTATTATGCATTCTGCTGGGTTGTGCAGAATCCACATGAGTTGAATCTTTCCCTATCAAATAAACACTAACTAACTAACTAACTAAACAGTATATCCCTAGCATACAGTATAATCGCTATACAGTAGTCACTACTATACAGTGGAACATGATGTTGAATATGATCACTTAACACTACTTAACAGTATGACCTCTATACAGTAGCTCCCTGCTATACAGTATGATCACTAAACAGTAGATCACTACTATACATTATAATCACTTAACTACTTTTTCGTGATTATATTGTATCGTAGTGATCTACTGATACTGTATAGAAGTGATCTACTGATCACTTCTATACGGTATAAACACAAAACAGTAGATCACTACTATACAGTATAATCACTAAACAGTAGAGTAGACCACTTCTATACCATATGATCACTATATAGTAGATCATGGATTCTTAAGCTTTTTCAGACAACAAGAGCACATCTATTTGGGGTTCTGTGCGTTGTCACTACTATACAGTAGATGATCACTATACTTTACATCACTACTATACAGTAGATGATCACTATACTTTAGATCACTATTCTACAGTAGATGATCACTATACTTTAGATCACTACTATACAGTAGATGATCATTCACAATATGATCACTACATAAGATTATCACAGTAGCTGATCCCTAAGACCAATATACAGCTAATTATCACTGGGGTCCTCAGAATGATCACTATACAGAAGATGATCACTATACAATATGATTATTATACAGTATAATCACTACGGTAGATTATCACTAGACAGTATACTCACCATACAGTAGGGACCACTATTCAAGAGATGATCACTTTACCTTTTGATACCTTAAAGATGATTACTATACAGAATGAACACTAAACAGTATGATCACCAAACAATGTGTAGATGATCACTAAACAGTATGACCACAGTATGACCCTTTGTCTTCACTAAACACTTTGTCATCACTATTCATCCGAGGACAATCGGAAATTGCAACTATGCCACATGTCAGTGATGTGGTTTGAACAGAACAATTCATATAAAATCTCACTTCATAGATCCACATCTATCAATCCAATTCACAAATCTATACAATCTGTAAATTGGAGTTTCGCAATAAGTGAGTGTCCAGCTAAAAACGATGATTATATAGTTTATTAAGACGAAACATAAACACACCCACACTTACCTGATGAGCAGCGTGTGTGTTGTCCTGCAGGCGGGACAGGCGAGACTGTATGCCAGGTGTGTGATCACTTCATAACTGTTGTGAACACTTGAGATCTGGAGATTTGAACAGATGGGATCCTCCCCACGGCTTTTATAGTGACAGATGAAATATGGATCTCCCTCTCCCTTCCCTGCCAAAATCACAGAGGAATGGAGAGAGGGAGAGAGAGAAAATTAGCGAGAAAGAAAGCGAGAAAGCGAGTGTGCAAGATTGTGTGTTAGAGAGAGAGAGAGAGAGAGAGAGAGAGAGAGAGAGAGAGAGAGAGAGAGAGAGAGAGAGAGAGAGAGAGAGAGAGAGAGAGAGAGAGAGAGAGAGAGAGAGAGGGGTGGGGGGATGGAAAGAGTGAGAGAGAAGAGAGGGGAGAGCGGAGAATAGAGAGTGGGGAGGAGTGTGTCAACACAGGTAGATTCCTATCCTGGCCGTATTGTGAACCAGTAAAATGGCAGCAGCACCTTGAGCTAAACCTTTACCTTGTCCTCAGTGGAAGGGTGAGGGGCAGACAGATAGACCTGGGAAGCATTAGAGGTTGAACTAACTCTTGTGTTACGGTGCTCTGTTCCTACTGAATAAAGTGTCGGCAAGTGTCGGCTCCAGGCCTATTCCACAGAGAGGAACACTTTAAATGGTAATTCAATTGTAGGTAAATAAAGCAAACATACTAATAAATAAGAAAAAACATTTCTTCGATTAACTTTTGTGCTTATAAAAATGAGGGTGTGAAACAATTCATGAAAGTTGAAACACATGAAATGTTTGTACTTTTAATATTTAGTAGAATTTTTTTGGTAGTTTGCGATGCTTGGCCCTTGCGTAATACAGTCATGCCAATGCAAAGTGTGATAATAATAATGGGCCTACTGGAATTTATTACGTTTTCATACTGCAGATTCCCCATTTTAGAACAACACTGAACATTTGAGTTTAATATTTAAGCGTAAAAATTAAATGATCTCATTAAAGACGACAGCTTTTAATAATAGTATTCCTTAACCATCAAATAACCATATCCTGATTAAACATTATTATCCTTTGATAAGATATTCAATATGAAAGAAAATGAAATAATACAAATTATACAGTGGTTTGCTCCGGGTAAACTAATATCGTGATATAATATGATAGTCTTTGGAAATACTTCTGTTTTCTGTTTTAGTTCTAGCAATAATGTTCAAGCGGAGCACATGATTGTACGTATTTGTTAACAGTTGAGTTAATCCACAATGAAAAAGCTACTGTTAATCCGAGAGTCAGGTCAAGTCATGTCATGAAACAATAAATAACAAAAGCTTGCTTGACACTGACATATTGTCTTGTAAAAATGATCCTAAAACAACAGTAGGCTTGAAGGTAAAGGTGATGTCAGGCCTCCCTAGCAGCCAATAAATCTCATATTATATTATAAAATATACTACTCACTTCTGAGCAACAAAAAAGTTGTTAACAACAATATATTCTATGAAATATAACAGAAGAGATAAGAAATACATGGAAACATTTTGAGACCATGATGATCAGCAGTACAGGTTAGGTGGGTTCACCCAAAACCACTCGAACCCATCTCTGCCCAGCCCTGAATAGGACACCGTGCCTGAATTCCCTGTTCTATTTACTCAAATGCAACCCATGAAATCATCCTCACCCCTTTGAACCTGTTCAATTCGTTTTTCTTTTCCAAAGTAACTGGAAACATAGCTATGGTTGGATATATAAAATTACATATATCGTAATTATCGTAAAATTATACATATCGCCCGGGCAGGTCAGAATAAAGCCTTGATCAGGAGTTCTACAATTACAATTTCATCATCCTATTTCCATTTTAGGATTTATTGTAAATGTACATTAGTCTGAAATAAGTGGTCAAAATGCAGACATTAATACATAAAATATACATAGATATCAGCATTGAAGTACATTTCAATATTGGAACTGATAAAAAGGTTAAAGTTAGATTTGATATTTCCCTGGGGTGATATCGATAAATCAGTTTAAGCTGCAGTAGGTACGATTTGAGAGTTGCAAAGAGAGAGCCGATGACCCTCCTTCACTTCTTCCCCATTGATAAGTAAGATCTGACCGCATTTCTCCCTCATTGCTTTTGCATTACTGTCCACCATTTCTCTTCAGGTTTTTGTTCCTCCAACCTTTTCTGCTCAGGGGATTTGTATTGTGACGTGCGCCCATTCAGTAAAGTTGTTCAGGTTAAAAATGGCGGTACCCCTAGTGTTCAGCGCAATGTTGACGGTTATGATCCGAAAAACGTTCAGAAAAACTCCTGCCTTGACCAGGAATTAGAGAGGCGAACAATGATTATACATTAAATGAAACGAAAATAAAAGCAAAAAAGTACTGATGTTCAACACACTGCTAATATTCTACACTAATATTTAAAATATGTTGTTTTGGCCAATCTAGATAATCTAGATGATTGAGTGTATAATCTAAACGCACTTTATACGATGAAGCAAACCAGCTCATGAACAATGGGCCATCCTCAGCGGAGAAGCTGACGGTTCTCACCATGTCCATGGCCTTAAATGGGACATATTATACCACCAGGTGTGAGTGTGATTAGCCTTACAAGCCGTTTCAAAAATCTGCCCCATATGACATCACTAGTGTGCGTGTCCACCTAGATCTGTGCTGGATAGATGAGCAACGTTTACTTCAGTCCATTGCGTCGGCTGGTGGACTGATCTATCCAGCACAGATCTAGGTGAACACGCCCACTAGTGATGTCATATGGGGCCGATTTTCAAAACGGCTTGTAAGGCTAGTCCCACTCACACCATGTGGTACAATATGTCCCCTTTAAGGTTCCCTGAGGAGAAGGCGATGGCGTTGACGGCGTTGATGGCAGCACGACATAGAGCGGGGGCAGTTTGATGGCAGTCGCCTGGAAGAGGAACACGTTAGGCACACCATGTTGTCTTGAGGGGAGGGGTGTGTGTGTGTGTGTGTGTGTGTGTGTGTGTGTGTGTGTGTGTGTGTGTGTGTGTGTGTGTGTGTGTGTGTGTGTGTGTCAGCCTCACCAGGGAGACGGTGAAAGGAGGGATGCTCCACAGAGGTGTGAGACTTTCCCCCAACAAAACAGGCAGTGCAGAGGTCTGTCCACACAGAACCACACCAGTCACCACCAGCAACATGGTCTCACAGGAATCCGTGAAATGACTACGGTCGGACGCTTAACTCGAAATCCGTGGCCACATCACGGAAACACGCCGATATCCGTGTGTGAGCCACGGAATAACAGTGTCATTTACTACTCAGACCACCACGGATTTTGAGTTAAGCCCCCACTGTGGTCAAATGTGGCACACACACAGATTGAAACGGGAGCACACACACAGATTGAAACGGGAATCTGTGTGTATCATTGTCATTGTCATTTACTTGCATTGGAGCAACTTCCGTGGACACAACAAGGACAATTTAAGTGTTTCAGTGAGACCACCCCGGGTTTTGAGTTAAGCCCCCGTGGTCGACTCGCTCGTTGAAACGGGGATCCGTGTGTGAGCCACGGAACAGCAGCATCATTAACTTGCATTGGAGCGAATTCCGTGGCCACATCACGGAAATCGGCGTGTTTCCGTGATGTGTCCACGGATTTCGAGTTATTCGTCCGTAGTCATTTCACGGATTCCTGTGAGACCAGGTTGCTCCAGACACAACACTCAACACACGGAGGCCAGTGTATGACTGCACACATAATAACTGGATTTGACTCAATTCACAATAAATTGAAATTCTTTAAATAGATGAACCAATTACATTGACGAACGTAGGTACCCGATTCATGAATAGATGAATGCGATAATGAATGACCAAATTCCTGGACATCTTAAAAGGAAGAGTGAATGAAATGGGTGAATGAATGAACACACCATCAAACCCATGACGAAGATGATGACATTCACTATGTCCCTGTCTACACACTCGTCCACCATCTACATAGTCACCGTAACGCATACCGTACCGAGATTTATTATTAACTCTCAAAAAAATTGACTGTGATTATAAACTGAATTCCTGCGGTAACTCAGCGATAAGTGTTTGCAGATGAGACAGCATGACAGCGAAGGTTCCTCATAAAACAAAGACATGTCACTTTTGATCACTTCTGAAACGCAGGTGGCTGTTTGAAGGAGTACATTCAACTGCTTTGATATAACTACCACTAGCTTTAGACCCCATATTATACTCAATCTATGAGCTTATCATTTATTCTTTCTCATAGAAATATGGTAAACAAACCATAGGGCACCCAGCAATCAATGGCGCCACAGAATCGGCTTCATGCTTTTAAACGTATCTTCCATTGATCCTCTTTGTGTACAAAACACGCTTTTTTGCCACGGAGTATAAAATGGCACGAGTAGTCAACGCTCCCCTCAAGTTACCAGAGAGCCTGTGTTGAGTGTTGGGTCATTTATCCTGGATCCAGGGACCAACACACATCCTTAAGCACTGTTTCCACCTCGGGCCGATCAAAGGACTGTACGCTCTCTGAAGTCCTGACAGTGTAAGGCATGGGTGTTTGACTGTGGTGCAACTTGAGTTCTGTCACGGGTTGTTTCCCACTGGAATCAGTTTTAATAAAAACCAGTAAATGTAACCACTGTAGTAATTATACAAACACAAACAAGTGGCCTGGATACTATTTTCCTCATGAAAATGCTGGTGCTTTTCTTTGTCATAGGTTTTTGCTCATGGTAATTAACAGTACTCTCGCCTCTGAATCTTACAAATCAGAAAGCTTGTGTTGTATTTGCCCTGGCATTTGCTTCCGCCCCCAAACCGGTTCAGACAGATTTGAGAAGACCTCTAGCAGACCAATGCCAACTGTTTATCAAATACGGTGTAGATCATTACGATGACTGTTTTGTGAAGGGCCCTTTGGACAGCCATTTTCATCACAAAAAAGATTGCTGCGGTTGATAAGTTACACATTTCCTTGCTCTGATTTGTGTAGATCTATTAGGCCTATCCAATTAGGTTCAGAGGCAGATTGGTCGACATCCTTTTATTACTACACATGGAAATCTAAAACAAACTAAGAGGTTCCAGACTAAAACACATTTGTCAATTGACCAGGTGAGGTTAGCCTAGTATTACAGAGCTGTATGGGTCTTACATACACACAAACACAAACAACTTCCAGAAAAAATTAGATACGACACCTTGCTTTTTAATAGACCCTCTGCGTAGCCCATGTCTCTAAACATACAGTGTCAATCCTAACTAGGGAACCTACCATTTGTATGCTTCACCAAGAACCTGGGCAGCTCAGAAGGGATGCAGAAGAATAAAGACGACATGAAGTTTGCCACGATGCCGTCCGTCACATAACTGGAAATCAGGGGGAGCGAGAGATTAACACATGAACATAAAGTTTTCACTAAAACGTGAGCGTTACGTAAGCATGTACGCTTTCGCCTTGTTGAAAAGGGTGGAGGCCCACACGTGCATGAGGCCGGGCTCACGGGTTAACCAGAGGAAGACCAGCAGCACAAATATGACCAGCACACTGCCCTCAGCAATGCCCATGCTGCCCAGCTTCTTGTACTCCTCCTTCATCACCTGGTACGCCTCGCGTTCATTCGCGCTCCTTTTGCCGCAACCGAAGGACTGCTTCATGCTGAGGCGGCATGTGCAGTAGGGTGAGACGTTTATAGATCGTGTTGGAGTTCAAACTTGCCATGTCGTTACATGTTTCCCACACCACCCCGTGCATGATACTTACTTAAAGCCCAAGTACATGAATTGCAGCCATAGCCAGGAGAAAATGAGCATCAGCAACATGGTTGGAAATGAAAAGCAGAACCAACTCGCAAAGTTGATGATGTCCCCGTTTCCAGGAAAGAGTCTGCGGGAAGGGAAGCATGGGTTACAATGACCAGGTGTATATTTCACACTATTATACAATACTATGAGTAGTAGTAGTAGTAGTAGTATTATGTGTGTGTGTGTGTGTGTGTGTGTGTGTGTGTGTGTGTGTGTGTGTGTGTGTGTGTGTGTGTGTGTGTGTGTGTGTGTGTGTGTGTGTGTGTGTGTGTGTGTGTGTGTGTGTGTGTGTGTGTGTGTGTGTGTGTGTCTGGCAATTCACGCATGTATGTGCGTGAACGTGTGTGTGTGTGTGTGTGTGTTTATTCATTCTTGGAAAAGATAATCATGGAAGCTCCTACGCGTCAAGCTGGCCCTTCAAGATGACGTTGGGTGTGGTCCCTGTCAGGGTAGCCATCCCTCCAATGCTGGCAGCGTAACACACACTCATGCCTTTAGAGAGGTCCAAGTACTTAAGTTCCCGCATCAGCCACTATAAAACAAAAGGCTGCGTGTGAAAGCATGGTGTCAAATAAATAAGCAAGTCCATTATCCCATTAAGCCTAATGCCACTTTAACTACCCGGGGTTGCGCAGTTCACGACATGTTCTTGTGAAATCATGTTCCCTGTCAGCAAGGCCGGATTAACCATTAGGGCAACTGGGCACTTGCCCAGGGCCCGTGACATCAAAGGGGCCCTTGACAACGTTTTTTTTTTTTGTGCAAACATACATCTACAGACACCACATAACACGACAAAACCCAGATACGTGCGACAGACATGTAACATATACCAAAACATAAAGAATTATACGGGGACAAGGACAGATTACGAGAGGGTTTGGGGAGGTGTTTGTGAGAGGGAGAGAGTGAGTGGTGTGTGTGTGTGTGTGTGTGTGTGTGTGTGTGTGTGTGTGTGTGTGTGTGTGTGTGTGTGTGTGTGTGTGTGTGTGTGTGTGTGTGTGTGTGTGTGTGTGTGTGTGTGTGTGTGTGTGTGTTGTAAGGTCCATTTGTTTAAATAAAATAATAAGGATATATAGTAGTGAAGTAATCAACATCAAATGTTGAATTGTGATACAATAAACATGATCTTGACTTTGAAATTACATGAAAGTGTAGCCAATGGTTTATTTTTACTAAAAACCCACTAATTGCCTGCTTCATGGCTGGTGATAATTTCACATTTTTTAAATGTTCTATGGTTTTAAGTTAAGGCCTACCTAGCTGTTTGCTGTCAATACAATTGAAACATTCAATAAGTACTCATCAAGCCACCAAGTTCTGATGATAGCGACTTTACGATTGTTTGGCGGCGGCGGAGGGGGGGGGGGGGGGGGGGTGCTTGAGCCTTGTTGCCCAGGGCACAGAAAATTGTTAATCCGGCCCTGCCTGTCAGTGCATTTGTTGTGTTTCTTAGTCCTCCCAAAGCCAAAAAAAGTGTGAAACCACAAAGTATCTCAAGTATTTCAGGTAATTGAGTCACAATCACCAGTCAGTTCAGGTGACGCATCATTATCAACCCTTGAGTTAACAACAAAAGCTACACATGTTTTTAACAACATT
Organism: Gadus macrocephalus; assembly: GCF_031168955.1. Classification (NCBI taxonomy): domain Eukaryota; kingdom Metazoa; phylum Chordata; class Actinopteri; order Gadiformes; family Gadidae; genus Gadus; species Gadus macrocephalus. The sequence continues at coordinate 14,166,263 of NC_082397.1, forward strand.
ACGAACATTCACACTAAGCTATTTTATATTTTCAAAATCCCAGAAAAGTCCCAGAGACCTGGGATCATTGATGTCATTGGTCAGTGATTTGCATTCTCAAACAAGACCAATGATTTCATATTAGATTAGAGTACAATATATTACTTTTGCTTGACAGCTTCTCTTTGTAAGCAAAGCACTAAACCATGCAAAGTTTCAAGTTTGGACTCCCCCCTCGAAAACAAGATGACTCATCTCAAGGGGCCATCTTCCACTACAAAAAAAATACATCCAGGCAAACAGAACCCCAGCTAGTACCAATGCCGCCTGCATTCTCCTCAGACTCGAGCTCATTGCCTCCGTGGTTCTCTTGGGGGACGTCCAGCTCAAAGGCCCAGTTCTCCTGGCTCATCTTGGAGCGATCCCTCTGGTCAGCCTGGCCCTCAACAGCTCGCAGCGGTCACAGGACGCCGTGGGCAATGGGCAGCATCATGGCCGTGGCAGCGGTGTTGTTGATCCACATGGACAGGAAGGCCGTGATGAGCATGAAGCCCAGCAGCAGGCTGGGAGGAAGGAGAGGGAAGAGAATGGATTCTTTGTTCCCAGGTTCTACAGAGGGAAGTTTTAGGCACAAAAGTGGTAAGAAATGTAAAAATATCTAGGGATTTAAAATGTCTCGATGTCCTTGAATTGAAGGGATCTTTTTTTTTTTTTTATTTGAAAGAAAAATTTATAAAACTGTGCGTAGGATCGTTACTAAATGTGTACGTACGCCCAAAAGCCAAGTTTTGCGTGCGGCAAAAAAATTCAGATTTATAAAACCCTGCGTACGCACACCGTACGCAATCTTTGCTTTATAAATCACAGACTGCCTACAAGTGTGCGCAGCTGAATCAGCTTCACGTTCCGCCCTGCACACCTCCCTTTTTAACCATAAATGGTCAATGCAAATGACCTCATGAATGCGATCTGCATATAAAACAGACTCAGGTGCAAGTAATATGTCTTGTCGGAAACAATGGCAGAAGTACTGAGAAAAGCAAAAAAGCGAAGCGAAACAACCTTGGCGTGGAAGGTCACGTCGGGTGGATTGCCCTAATGTGGGACATTTTTGGCTTTTCAGACTCATGTAGAATATTACGATGTGAAGGCAACACATTAAATCCACATCCAATACCTTTTTGAAACCCTCAGGGGTGTCCTAATCAAATCAAAAGAGAAAATGCAGATAACACATTCATAAAAGAAATTATATAGATATCAGTGCTCTTAGTGCCAAACTGTCTGAGAAAATGTGCAGCTTCCTAATGTGGGACAGTCATTTGCCTAATGTGGGACACTGTAAAGTCTATGTTAAAAGGTCTAAACCATGGTGCACCTTCATTCATGAACGATAGCAAAACTTCCTCAATAAGTAATTCTGTAGGTTATTTTTATGTTCAGTCATTTTATCATTTGCAATGTTGTTCCTCTTAAGAAAAACAAGATTTATGATGAACGTTGGAAAATTGAGCATCATCAAGCAAATAAAACAATATGATGGTTTTGATGCATTTATTAACATTAAATATCTGTAGTAATAAAGTATTTTAATACTGCAAAAGATCACTAAGAACATGTAAATAACCATTACTGTTGCATAAACCATGACTTGACTGGGTTGAAGTTTTACAACTGTCCCACATTAGGCTAATCATACTGTCCCACTTTAGGACACTTGTCCTAAAGTGGGACAGTAGAAAAATCAATTAAAATCAAATATATAGTTTAAATATACACCATGCTATACTATTTGTTTATGAACAAACATTTCATAAACACATTAAGATAAAAAGTAGCATGATTATTTTGATAATAATTACTTATACCCTTAACACCAATTTGGTGTATGTCACTGACCTTCTGGTAGCTTTCACAGCAGGTACTTCCTGTTTGATGATTTTCCCACCCTGATTTATGACTGGACAGTTCAAAGGTTAAATGATTTTGATCACATGACACTACAGCTTTGGTTTCCCCATAGTTTCACTAACATTTATTTGTTTGGGGAAGAGCCACACCCACTGAAGCTTAGGTGTCCCACATTAGGCAGTGTCCCACATTAGGGCAATCCACCCTACGCCAATTTCAGCCCCGTTTTGTGCGTACGCAACGGTTATAAATGAGACCCCAGAACTCTGAGGGCCGTTCTCTTGTGGAGGTTCCAGCGTTGCACGTCGATCGCCACTAACAGACCGCCGATGAACTTCATGTTGGAATCATTGATGTACTGGACACAGACCTGAATATTGACAGCAGTGATAAGATAGATGCATTCTTACTTGAATTGTTTTAACCTTTATTTAACCAGGAAAGTTAGAAATGTGCATATATTTGTTGCCATGCTAAATTATAGAAGCTTTCATTACAAATAGAAAACGATGAGTGTATTTCTTTGCCTCTCATTTTGGTAGAGTTTCAAAATAAAAGACTAGAAATGAACAACATATGTACCTCGAGCAAGGCGGTGACGGCCAGTGGTAGCGGCACTCAGTACACCTGTAGGCTACACACCCATCAGGATGACAGCATAGCCACATTTAACCTCCTGCCAAACCAGAGACACACACAGCCAATCAACGAGGGTTGAGATCTATGGTGACGATCTTCCACCAACCAACTGTTGAATGCCAAGGTGGTCTGTTCAAGGTAAAGCAATTTCAGAACTGTTCTGGGGCGGGACGACATTGTTAAAAAAAAAAAGTAAAAAGAAAAAAAATAATAAGTCAATTAGACAACCTCTCTAAAGCCCTTTTCACACATAGCTCCCCGTTTATTACTGGGATGGCATTGCATGCATTGCTATTTATTTACGGGGTTTGTTCACACATGCAGCACGTTCAGTAACATTTCCGTCTTGCGCCCGTTTACACATGGCATAGTAATGCCGGAATAGATGGGCCAATGGACAGTCCAGCAGATGGCGGTAAAGCAACCCTTTTTTGGATGAAAGCCGCTCTAGAATTTGGGTCCTACACAGACACATCGGGTCTTACCAGGCCGGGGACGACCAGTGGCAGTGGAAGGAGGACGAGAGGGGTGAGCACTATGAGCAGGTAGCTCTGCCAGATCCATTGCAGACAGCCGGCCATGTCCCCCGGTGGGTAGGATTGATACGCAGCGTGCTGAGAACAGGGAAATAACAGATTGTTATGTGCAACTTCAAAAGAGAGTTAGGGGGATAAAGTAGGCTATACACACTCTATAGTCTGTAGTATAGCCTTTACACATATTTGCTCAGAGAGAAGATTGCTCAATAATGCTTTTGTATTTATATCTGATGATCACATTATGAACTTCAGCAGTTTTCAGCTTTATCATCACACACACACACGCGCGCGCACGCACGCGCGCACACACACACACACACACACACACACACACACACACACACACACACACACACACACACACACACACACACCCTTTTCAGTCTCCAGAATAACTTATTTAATACATGCTTGCTCACTATTTTAGTAAATATTCGCAATTCTAAACCAGCGTAGATGCTTTTTATCAGTGCCTAAACCCAGCCTGGTTTGTGTATGCTATATTTTCATCTGTAGCCATGGTATCCATTTCTGCTGTTTCACTATTTTTTTGTCCTTTGAAAAAATCATTACTTCCATAACTTGGTCTACGGTTCTGACTTACGAAAGCTGGTACTTTATCCCTCCTTGGTTTGCTCGGACAGCCGCTCGGTCGCTCGGTGATCTTGCCAAAAAGTGATCCGAGTCCCACCTGATGTTCGTCCCCAGAGCGGAGCTCTCCAAAATACTGGCTCACTTAAACGTTTAAAAGAAAAGTAGCCCATTGTTTAACGGTCAATGTGTTATTCACGCTTATCCTTTTTAGGCTTTAACAATTTGGAAGTTATAAGGCTGCTTAAGTTAGGCTATTGAAAAAAATAGACTGTTACAATATCTACATGTATTTTGTGTATAGTGCCCATTTTCTTAGACTACTGAAGGCGTATTAGCTGGTGCTGACCTCGATTGATTGGAATAGTGACCAGATTGAGGTGCAAAAAGGTTGGTAGTGAGGCAGATTCCTGCTCCACAAAGATGGTCCAGATAGGAAGGTTGCTGAAGGAGTCCTCATGATCTTCAGCATGGTCATGCCATTTCCCTGCCATTTCCCATAAATTATCAACAAGCACAGTATACGACTTGTAAAAGTCTTCAGACTGCTCAAGACAACTCTAATACTTTGTGAATCCGTATGGCAGCAGACAAACCATCTATGTTGTCATCCCTGGAATAAGATGTCCTTTACACTCTGTTCTCTGCTGAGCTGGTGGGTTTTGCATGAATTGCATTAAGTGCATTGATAGAGTTGCTATCATCCAAGATACACTTTATTTTGATTTAGGGCCCTGAAATGACACTCAACAAGGGTCAACAAGGCATCATGGGCTGTACGTGGGGACCAGGTGTGGCTGAATGAGATGAACATGACATGTTTGTTCTCTCCTGGCTAGGTCTGTAGCCACCAAAAAGGAAAGGAACCGGTTTGGAGTTCAGCTCAAAGTCTGGTCCCTGCTTCCATAGACCCCAGCAGTGGCAATGAACCAGGCTTCATATTGGTCCTATAAGTCACAGCTCCAGTCGTAGTGTTCACAGTCGTCATATTATCCACAGTGTCAAGCTGTTTAAAAACGTGCATAACTTTAACATGTTTCCTCCAGGTCATGTAAAGCATGCCAACAGCCACGACTGACAGACATTTCAATCTGGCCCTCAAGTTATGTCTGTCCATGTTTATTTTTTCTATGCTCATTAACCTCTTTTACTTGCATCCTATTACAAAGGAAAATCTCTCCATTTCACCTTGGCAAGGGACTGGTACTTTTAGCTCCTAAAACAGCTGAGAATCGTTCTGTATTCCCCCTCCGGACAAAACAATTGTCTTCTGGTTGCTACACTTGATAGTGTAGTCATAACTTTGCCCTTTGTGTTAGGGGTGCCATGTCAACAAGCATGGTAGAGGACTAGTTTGATGACGCTCATCTTGCGTCTTCCAGGGCTGGTGGTGCTGTTTATGTACTTGCCCACGCCATCGCATACGAGTTATCTCAATTGCACACCAAATTGAGATCGAGCACACCTGTGCTTTTCCTTTTCTGGCCAGTGCCAGAAATGTGATGTGGAAAATAATCCATGTCAGCTGAAGCCAGCGGGCATTTGCTGATGTCCCTTCCCTTCAGAGTGAGTTTGTGTGCGTGCAACAATGCAACTATTGTCATTCATTCAATGGGTTGAATGGGTTCTTTATTGGCAAACCTTAAGAAAACCTCAGTCTTAGCAGAGATGTAATTTGAACATGATTTTAAAATGGGAATTGTATATTACCCAAGCCTGCAGTAGAGGTTTGATACTTTATTTTCCCAGTATATCCATTTTCTTGTGATTCAATTTGATGAGAATGTATTCTGGCATAAAGTATAATATTTTTGGGTGGTTGTGCCCTTTTCATATTGAAAAGATGTTGATTTGAGGTCTATTTTATTTTTTAAACACTGGTTTTCTTGCTTTTGAGATATACAGGTAATATTGTATAGACTAACTTAGATGTTTGAGCTAAATATACATCCACTCTTATCTAACTGAGGTGTGCAGTATTTGGGTCTGCAATAATTTGCAATCATTTATACTCATGATGTCTCCATATTATGGCGTGCAGTACACCCATTTGTCCAGACGGGGCGACATCATTCGGTGAATGGTTTTTCTACACATACGTGAAAGACTCGAGCAAGCGTCTGCGTCAATACATTTACTTTTTGTTTACGTTTATTGAAATCAAGCGTTCCTCAATTAAACCAATTTCTGGATATGATTGATTAAGGTAACGGCAGTGCATCAAACCACTTTGGAGAAGAAACATGTATCAGTAAACGTCAATAGTTTACTGGTGTTGGACTTTGTGTTGAACAAAGAGTATAGTCAGACATGGAAGAACGGGACACCGTAGCCATCCTGCCCACGGATAACCTTACATCCTCGGACGATGAAATCACAAATTCTTCACCAAACGAAGAGGTAGAGTTTCAGAGAAATAGTTGCAGACGTCCTCCATTTGCATGTCCTTTCGGCCTGTCTGTTGAGCCAGTCTTATTTCTTGCCATGTTCTCGATAGCTCTCCAAGCCCCTCTGTCCACTCAATATTTATGGGAGCGCATAAGCGAGGATCTGGGATACAACGGTACCAAGGGCGGGGGGTGCGGCAATACCTCGGCGGACCCAGACCCTCTTCAAAAGGTAGTGTTAGTGTTCTGTGTAATTGGACGTAAAAGGAAGTGTATGCAACAGTTTTTAGGTTGTTTTAATTTGCATATAACTTTCTCTCAAATGTTTTGACTTTGCTTCAGGAGGTGGAGACCCTGACTGCCCACTGGAACCTGTACATTAACATGGGGGGCTTTGCAGTAGGAGCGGTGGTGACGACCCTCCTCGGCTCATGGAGTGACCAAGCCGGCCGGAGACCTGTCCTCATCCTGCCCAGCGTGGGCCTGGCTCTGCAGACGGTAGTGTACCTGGTGGTGATGTACCAGAAGTTGCCCGTGGCCTACTTCCTTCTGGGGCGGCTTTTAAGCGGCCTCTCGGGGGACTTCAACTCCATCCTGGCCGGCTGCTTCTCGTACGTGGCCGACACCAGTGACCGAAGGTCGCGTACGTTCCGGGTGGCGGTGCTGGAGGCGTGCCTCGGCCTGGCGGGAATGTTCGCCAGCATCATCGGCGGGCAGTGGCGCCGGGCCCAGGGGTATGCTGGTTTCAGACCTATTCTCCTCTGCAAGATTTAGAACCCATGAGCAAAATCGTAAATTAAAATATAATTACATTGTCGGTTAGTCATCATATTTTCATTTTGTTCAGGTACATCAACCCTTTCTGGCTGGTGCTCGCCACCAACCTGGCAGCCGGCCTGTACGCCTACCTGTTTGTCCCCGAGTCTGTGACGCTAGACCCCAGTGCAAAGCTCCTCGCCGCCCGCCACCACCGGGCCATCTACCGCCTCTACTCCGGGAGCGGGGGCGGGGCGGAGGGGGGAGGAGGAGGAGGAGGAGGAGGAGGGGGCGGGGCCTGGGCCTGGCGGCGGAGGCTCTGGCTCTACACGCTGTGCTTCTTCCTGGTGGTGACGGTGCACTTCGGCAGCAGGGAGCTCTACGTGCTCTACGAGCTGAGCGCCCCCCTGTGCTGGGGCCCCGCGCTGATCGGCTACGGCTCGGCGGCCCAGCACCTGGGCTACCTGAGCAGCCTGCTGGGCCTGAGGCTCCTGCAGCTGTGCGTGGTCGACTCCTGGGTGGCCGTCGCCGGGCTGGCCTCCAACGTGGTCGGGCTGGCGGTGATCGCCTTCGCCGACAACACAAAGCTCATGTTTACGGGTGAGAGACGCGGATAACGACCGCCTTACGACCTGTCGCTTCTCAGGCTACGGTGCTTCTTTAGAAGAGCTGGCAACTCTCCTACAATTACCTTCGTTCAACTCGTTCAACTGTGTTGCCGTTTAGGTGCTGGTCACACTGAATACTTTTGCAGGTTGTAGAACGTGTGTTTTTGTTTTTTGTAAAAGCTGGCATCCAGAGTGCTCTGCCAAAAACACACAGTGCTCAAAAGTAAAAGTGGTTACTATTGCTAACCATTCCAAATGAGCCGACCCTGTTAAAAGTGTTCAGTGTCATATGGGACTCAGTCCTTTTTCTTCAGTCTTTCCTCAACTAAATCCCCATCTTTAAGAAAACTAACATTATCATATTTGTTTCTGTAATTATATTAGCACACATATTGGTTCACACAAAGTAACTGAGTAACTGAGCACAACCACATACCATTTAAACCTTCTGTCTGACAACTTTGACTTTTCCTTTTCCTTTTCCATTTGGACGGTGTCCTAATGCGGAACAAAAGGTAGCATAGCGTAGCCAACAGTTATTAATCAAAGGATGTTGGTCTGGTTTACTTTTGGTTTCTTTTTCTGGCATTGATTCTCCAAAAGCTTAGATTACATTAGATGATCCATTGTCATGTTCTTTCTGTTCATCAGGAACAGAGTACTAGTCAGGAAACGCTGGCATGACCGTGACTGCATGACATGACATGACTGTGATAATGAGTCCACACCCGTGCCTCCCTGCCAGGTTATGGGCTGTGTTTCCTCTACATGGCTGCCACCCCGGTGCTCAGGTCCAAGCTCTCCAAGCTAGTGAGCCCATCAGAACAAGGTCAGCAGGGGATCAAACACACCGCATTTCTTTTTTTGCAATTGAGACACATATGTTTTTGTATGTATTTGATATGGCTTCTAGGAACCGGAACACAACATGTTATTTTTAATAATCAGCTTGGATAAAACTAGTGGAAAAAGCTTTTGGTAGTGACATTAGTAAAGTAAAACAAAAAGAAAGAATGATGCCAGACTACTACTTTCTGGAGGCTGGGCAGTGTAAAGGACCATGCACATCTGTTGACTCTTGGGACGGAAATGGAACATCACGGTTACATCTAATAAGGAAAGCTTAGTGTAGTTCCGTGTTTTCATAGATTTTCCATTGCTTTGGCCTTAATGTGACCGCTGTTGAACATTGTACAGTTGTACGGTATTCAAAAGGCAGGTGTGCCGTACCATGTACCTTTGGTTCCAGGTGCCCTGTTTGCCTCGGTTGCCTGTGTGGAGGGTTTGTCGTCTCTGGTGGCAAGCGGCCTCTTCAACTCCATCTACCCAGCCACGCTGCACCTCCTCAAGGGCTTCCCCTTCCTCTTCGGTGCCATCCTCCTGCTCATCCCTGCTGGAATCATCGGGTAGGTGAACGACCACCTGGGTCAGAGACACAGGGATGAACCAGGTCCCAGGTTTATTGTACTTAATGTGATTAAAAGTAACAATTCACAAATTAACAAGACATTTCATTCTTTCTGTTTCCAATGTTAAAAAGCTGTAGCTCACTAATTGCTTCAAATGATATGAGGATAATAGATAATAGGATAGGATTCATTAGAGAGGAGCAAAGGAATGGATAATTATTTGTGGTTAATAGCACTCTGTCAGAATGCTGTATCAGTTGAATAATTCATATTGAGAAACACCAAGTTAACAAAGAAAATTTTACATTTGAAAGAGTCTGCCAGATGACTTGTGGCGGTGTTTAATATAATTGTCACCGCCATTTTGTTTGTCTCTAGGAGCCTGGAGTGTCTGGACGAAAGAAGAGAGAACAGAGACGCCAGGGAATCTTAACAGAGAGCCAAAGTCCACCAGTATATCTGATCATTGACCCACAGTCTCAGCGTGGATGTCAGTGCACTTGCATACCACTATGACGTCTGGGGGGGGGGGGGGGGGGGGGGGGGGGGGGATTGGAGCTGCAGATTCATTGATTTTCCTACATATCAAACCAAAGAAAATCAAACTAAACTAGCAATAATCTGCATAAAAAAACTTTTTTTAAACTAAATGTGAATAGGTTTTGGTAAGATCATTGCTGATTTAAATATTAACCCCAAGAGCAATATGTTCCTTTTTAATTATATCAAGACAATGCAAAAAACGGTGCAAACGTGAAGCCTAAAGCTGCTTTCTTTGAATATAAAGGGACTTGGTGAGATTGAGTTATACTATTGATACAATATAACACTGGAGGTGTCATAGCAGATTGATGGGTGTGTGGGCACACATTTCATGTGTGTTTGAGTCTGACCATCAGTTAGTAACTAAACCAGGGGGATTTAAATGCTAAGTAGCATAAGCACCATTCAGGGATTACCAAGTTACATCTGAAGCTCCCTCCAAATGAAACGGATAGTTCAGAGCAAATTCCCTGTGGAGTCCTGATTGCTCCAACACCAAGTATCGGATAGCCCTGGAGCACAAGGGGTGCATAGCAGACATGTGGAGAGCAGTGTTAGGGCGGAGGCTAAATAAAGTCGGGGAACTACTATGTGGTTGTCTGAATACTTTTTTTCACAATTTTAGGCGACTAACATGTTTTGTCAAATGTATCTGTGGGATTTGCCAAAGTTAATCTTCATATTATTAATAGAACCTAATGTAAATGTATGCACTTTTTTTTGTACATTGTACAACCAGATTTTGTAAAAGCTATGCAATTGTTCAGCCAAACATTTTATTGTGATCTAGTTCAACATTTGATGAGATGAATAGAGATCTGTATGAAACTGCACAGGCACATATTGTAAAGCATTGCAATAAAAGACATTTTATTTTGTATCTTATTTTATTGAACAATATATATTGACCTCATATATCACAACTTAAACATTTCCTGGTACATAGTGTTACATATGTATCCAAAGATAAGACTGCATTGTTTTGATTACCATTGTAGACTCCAAGCTTCAGTATGGTGGTATTGCTGGTTGTTTTTTAGTGAGTTTTTGGTTTTACAGTCCTGTTAATTTAAGATGCAATCTGATAGCATTAGCAAGGAACGATTTTTCTAATGTCAAGCCAGGAAGCAATTCCTCAACATAGCGCGGAAGGAAAGCTGACATCTATTTGGAATGAATACTGTATCTTTGGAACAGTTTCCAGATGTGTTCATTGCCTGAAGCATACTCTATCGTAACCTGTACTATGTGTGATTTATGGATTAGTCTTTATGTTGTTTAGTCCCACTGCTGACTCACAAACAGGGTTATTCATAACAGACCTTTTGACAACGCTTCAAACATAACCATAACAATCTGCATTTCATTTGAAGAACATGAAACACATATTGAAGTAAAAAAAATTATTTAAGGAGCAACTGAAAGAAATAAAATGTATTAGTTCATTATAACTAACTATGAACTAAAAATAATAAAAAAAAGAGCTACTGAGTAGTAGGCTGGACATCAGAAAGAAACTGGACGGCATGTTATTTACCTGAGAATTAGACTATGTACACATCCAAAGGATAATTCAATTCAAGTTTTTTGCCATTAGTATCACCTAATGAAATCCCACAGTTTAAATTTTGGATATAAGCAGACAATCTTAATATAACATTGCGTCTTCACATGCGCACTGAGCCGTTGGCAGTATAGGCAACGTTAACTTGGGATTTAATGGTTAGGTTAATAGCTTTGGTCATTAACGTGCTCATTTCTGTTTCTGCTTCTGCTCCTTGTTGCCTTCTGGGCCGTCCACTTGGTTTCCTTTCAGAAAGCGCAAGATTTTCTCAATTGAGGCCTCCTGGTATTCATGAGACCACCTGCGTATTGAAAGGGTTAAATATCAGTACCTGCATAACACCCATATTCCCCCGCGTAGCATTTGAACAATCCACTCAAATGTCCTGAATTATCCCTGAGGTAATTAATGTCCAATTTCTATATATATACACGGCATAAAGTAAAAACGAGCTAAAGAATAAACTGTAAAATTGAGTTCTACCATTAAACCACTGGCAGCACTGTGACGTGGAGACCTCAATCCAAATGTGTTATGGCTCAAAAATTGGGAGAAAATCTAATTGTCGAGACTCACTTGATGCCATTAAAGTTGAGGATGGGCCTCATATCCTCAGGCAGGGATGTGGGCTCCGGCCACATGAAATTATCAGTGACGGGAACTATGTTTTTCTTCCCAGCTAAGGCAGTCACAATCTCCTGTAAGTGATAAAAGAGTGAAATGTTTTTAGAGTTGGCAACTCCACCATTGATGTTTAGATACAGTATCATTGTGGAGGTCCTTTAGAGATATTTGAGCTGCCAAGCTTGCGGAAGAGGTGCTCATGGTCGACATGCTATGTTTAAACTTAAATGTTCCTCCATTCAACCTCCATTTAATGGTCGCTCATCTATCTTCAGTTCAGTTTTCGATTAATAGATTCTAAGGATAACTGCGTTGTCTATCCTTCATGTGCATCTTTTATTTCCCGACTGATTACACTTGGCACCGTGCAGTGTGTGTTGGCAGCTCGCCTGGTGCAGAGATGGAATCTAACAGACTGTAAATCAAGGGCTCTGATCATGTGATGCCTTCTGAAGTCTTCATGCAGCGGTGTTGTGTGCTGACCTTGTGAACCCAGTCCTTCATGCCCGTGTCTCCCATGCACTTGTCGAGCGCGTTGGCAGACAGCACCAGGATGAAGTTGCGTGCGCGCTGCACACTCTGAATGAGCTTGTCCTCAAATTTGCCCGCCTCCAGCTTCTCGACGTCTATGAACACGCTGAAGCCCCGCACCTGGAGGTGAACCTTCAGTAGGCTGTGGGAGGGGCGGGGCCGACAACAGCGTCAGTGACAGAAAACATGATCCTGGATACACTCACTCCGGGCTCAGACATTAACAGGGGCTTTACCACCAATTACAATTGCCGTCGAAATTGGGTTGATAAGGTGCTTTATATGCCCCTGTAAAATAAAGAGTTAATTTCTGTATGTCGCCATTTAACATGTCATTGTTCAATAATTGAATATTGGTCTGTCATTTATCATACAGAAAGAAAATGACATTTTAAGAAATTGCCCTGGAAATGCCACTGAAACATATCTCCCAAAAGATACCTTAGTACCCTGATACATTCATGTAAGATAATCTTTCTAAGTAGAAGTCATTTGCGTCAAACATCCATGCGGACATACAGTATGTTCATGAGGAACACCAGTGGTGTTATAATCTCTTCTTTATCCCGAACCCTGATTAATTTACTTTACGTGTTTTAACTGCTTCTTCCATGCATAGTTTAACTTCCCCAGGCCTTCTACGTAACAGCCCCACTGACCTGGCCAGCTGGGAGCCGGTGGTCCTCCGGTAGCTGATGAAGACGTCGGGGCCTGGGGGCTGGGCGTCTGTGAGGCAGGGTTTGAGGGGCCTGCGGTTGGCAGCCAGGATCTTGGACCGGTGGAAGCTGTTCTCTATGTGGCAGTCGTGATGGAGCTGCGGGTCGGTCAGGCTCTGGATGCTGTGGCGGTCCACTCCCGACTGGACCAGGCCGTAGGTGTACTGCCTGAAGCGGGGGTCTATTTCAGCCAGCCAGTCGGCCAGGTTGTTGGGGTCACACATTGAGTAGTTGGCGTAGGTCTTCAACACGCGCAGGTCTCGGAGGAACCTGCGTATTTAGGACATTAGGACATTTAAAATGCAATGATGTATATTTTCAAATTTTTCAGAACAGAAGAGCCGGCATAGTTCATGTAACAGAACGTGATCTGTAATTGAAATGAAAGACAGACGTCAGATGTAGATGTTCAGCCTTGAAAGTCAGAAACTTTAACCTATTATATTTTAAAATCACATTCCAGGATAGGGGAGAAGGAGAGATAATAGTCTTTCTTCTGAATGAAAATATCCTACTTATATTAGCATTACCTCCCATAGCATGCTCTTGAAAGCCATTTGCATTGAGTGTCTGTTTAATGATGATGTAATAACAGCAATCACAGGGCTGCAATGATAAGTAAATTATTCAGTCAATCAACAGAAAATGTATCAAATCTAATTTTGGATAATCAATTATTTGTTAGTAGAATTATTCTTCAGTAAATTTTCAAGTAAAATTAACAAACATTTTCTGCTTAGTCAGTTCATTTCAAATGTTGGTTCATGGATCATTATAAAATTAATTGTTTTGTTTTATCATGGCTGCTTGTCAGATAAAGTAAATCTAAGACATTACCTTGGACACAAAAAAATTGATATAATTTGTTGAATCAACTATGATAATAATGGTTGCAGAACTACATCAGACTTTGCTTTTTAGCGGTGCTGTCTTCATTACCACCAACCTTTTGCGCGTGAGGCCGGCAGTCATTCCCAAATCTGATGCCAGGTCCTGCTCTGTAATGTTCAACAAAAGGTCTCCGTCTACCTGGAGCTCCTTGATTAAAAATATGAAATGGAAGGGCCTCCATTAATCCAGTGTTGCATTAAACATAACCACATGTCATTGTCCTTCAGTGAATAACACAACTCACCTGGAAGCGGTCACAAAAGGCACTGAAGCCCACCTGCTGAAGCCACCTCAGCACCTCACAGTTCTTCCAGTTGGGAACCGACGACAGCACCTTCCTGGGAACCTCCTCGCCCATCATACTCAACGCCCGCTTGGCCAGGGAACATGTGGTGCCGTTGGTGGAGTACATGACGATCCTCTTCAGGCTCTGCACGGCTCCTATCTCTTGGAAAATCTGCATTGTGGAATTCATTTAAAAAAAGGAAAACAGTTGAAAAACATCACACCGTTTGACGGCTACGTAGTGAGTAGGGCTGAACAATTAATCAAATTTGTTACTGTTGCTGACTGGAGATCAGTAAGATGTCTATTCATTTATCTTTTACATTTCAATAGTTAAATAAAGATGTTATAATATCAATTAATCTCAACACAGGCCTGGCCTAAAGGAAAGAGCAGTTTATATGTTGACTGCTTCCAATGTTGTGTTGGTCAGACTATAGAAGGATTTATTGCTTGTTTAGTAAATAATACAGAACAGAAGGAACTTCAAAAATATTGGTTGAAATAATCCCAATACGATTATTTCCCCAAATCGTTCAGCCCTAGTAGGGAGTAAGGGCGGGCGCGGGGGGGGGGTACCTTGGTGTTGCGCTGGCGGGACTTGATGCTGGTCTCCACGCAGAGGTAGAAGGCGGCGATGCACTTCCCCTCCACCCGCGTGCCGTCCAGCAGCGGCAGCAGGTGCTGCAGGTCGGCCGCCGTCCGCCCCTGCATGCTGTCGGCGCTGTCCAGCAGGCTGCGGGCAAAGTCCTCCGGGTCCAGGGAGGAGATGAACGGCTCCACCAGCTCCAGGGTCCCCGACGCCACCACCTCCTCCTCGATCTCCCGGTTGGCGGCCAGCACGGCCACGGCCAGGCAGGCGTAGAAGCGGATGAGCTCGTCCTCCTTGGAGAAGGCCAGGGGGAAGAGCCACTCGGCCGCCTGCTTCTCGATCATGAGCCGCTGGCACCGGTGGCCGCCGTACATGGCGCAGTTGGACAGCGCCACCGCGCAGTGCCGCAGCAGCGTGGGGTCCGTGCCGCGGCACCAGAAGAGCAGCGCGTCCAGGGCGCCGTTGGAGATGAGGTGGACGGACGTCTCCTCCGTGTGCTTGAACATGTGCTCCAGGATGCCCGAGACGCTGCGGGCCAGCTGGGCGTCTTCCTGCTCCCGGGTCAGGTTGAGGATGACCCCCAGTCCCATGCGCGCCACATAGTCTCTGTGCCAAGAAGAAGAATATCAATGGTGTAAGGAGCAGGTTACAACGTATGGACTTTAAATGTTGTTATCATATATACGTTTTAGAAAGTCATTATGGTTTGTTTGTTGATTTCCTGAAAGTTTTTTAGTTGGGCTTACCTGTTCTCCATCACCAGAATCTGCTCAAGCAGTTTTGCCGACTCATACGTGATTTCGACGGCAGGAATTTGAAGGAGCTGAAGGAGCAGTTCCAGTCCCCCATCCAGACGGATTCTGTTGCAAATGTCCTCAGCCACCTGACGGCCTACAGCGGGCAATACCCAGGCCTCCTCTACCAGCTGGAATATCTCCGCGATGGCCTTTCTCGTTTCATCTAAATCTTCTGTATCTTTGGCGGACTTGAGTCTCTTGATAGAGGAACGGAGCGCAGGAATCACACTTTCCAGTACCGCCTGAACATCCGCGTTGATGCCCGGCGAGACGGCTCTGGGCTCTGCGCCGCTGCGACGGGTCTGCAGGCGGCTGACGTATTCTGGTACTGTGAGTCTCTCTGAGCTAAACATGATGGAGATGTGTCGATACAGCCTCCACAGAGAGATAGAGACAGACAAAAGCATCTACTGACATCAAAAATATAAAAGTATAGCAGATCCACTGTTTCGATGCGATTGACTCTGTCAGCGGATGTTAAGGTTGTTGTGGACCAAGGCCCTCAACCACCGAGGTCTGTTTCCTCGACGTGTTCAGGGTACACACAAGACGAAATCAAAACACCGGGCCTCGGTGTACGAGAGGATGACTAACGCGTTCACCAATCTGCATCACCCTGTGTTGATGTCATGTATGGAGATAAGTGGATCGCCTCGTTGCACAAAAGGTTGAGGTGTTAGCGTCAGCCTGAACAGCTCTGCACCTGTCTGGTAGATTCTAGCAATACGTTATGACCTGAACTGATACTTCTACTTACAGGTAGAAATACATGTCCATTAGACCGATCATGTAACGTTATAAAATATTTCCAGGAGGAGGAGTAGAATCACTGCACAATAATCCCTGTTGTCGTCGGCTAGAGGTGCCACGTTATCCTGACAACAATAGTCCCGCTTCCATCGCATCGATACCGCTTACGTTACTGTTTTTTTGTTATGCATTAAAAAATATTCTCCATTCAATCATCCAAAAATCGGACTCCTACCCAATAGCATTCTTTGGTCAGCATCTACCATCAGCATCCAGGAGCCTGCACCAACCGTTGGCAGTACCAGTCAATTAATATGAAAACAGCCTCCCAGACAGTGCGTCAGAGGACGCGTCAGGGCCCAGGGTCTCAACTCTGACCCCTAGTGGGGCTGAGGTGGAGCCGCGACTAGCCTGCCTCTGTATCAGGCAATCTCAGGAATTTCAGAATCGATTATGTGTGTCTATTTCTAACTATTTGTTATCACTTTTTAATTGTAACTCTTTTTTAAAAGATTATTTACTTACAGGATGAAGAGGGCAAAAGGGCACGGACCACAAACACAGTCTAATCCTGAAACCCAGTCATTAGGGCCTTAAATACCTGTTATATGTATTGACATTACTATCGTAGGTGGTTTACGTTATCAAGTGATGGCCAGTATGGTACTATTCCGTTTTCAGTGAGGCTCCAACCATATGTCACATGACATTCAAAAATGTTCGAATGTCTGAACTGGAACAAAAAACCACAGAAATAGGACAAATAAACCGTGAACATAGGCTTGATTAAAGAATCTAGCCCATTTTAAAAAAGAAAAAAATTATGAAGTAGCCTTGCCTGCGTGATCAATTCCCGTTCAAATATCGTTTCATCGATTACCAATCAAAATAGATTATTGCTCATGTCCTATCTCTCTCTCACTCTCTGTCTCTCTGTCTCTCTGTCTCTCTGTCTCTCTGTCTCTCTGTCTATCTCTCTCTCTCTCTCTCTCTCTCTCTCTCTCTCTCTCTCTCTCTCTCTCTCTCTCTCTCTCTCTCTCTCTCTCTCTCTCTCTCTCTCTCTTTCTCTCTCTCTCTCTCTCTCTCTCTCTCTCTCTCTCTCTCTCTCTCTCTCTCTCTCTCTCTCTCTCTCTCTCTCTCTCTCTCTCTCTCTCTCTCTCTCTCTCTCTCTCTCTCTCTCTCTCTCTCCCTCAGTGGTCAGTGAACACAAACGAACACAAACAAGAAGAAGAGGGTGAATGACCTAGCACACTGATTGGTAACACACTGCACGTCCTTAGCTTTTCAGTTACTTCTCTCACGGCACCATGAAGACCAGGCTGCTCCTTTTAAGTTTGATAGTGGTTGCCCAGGCGATTGAAGGTAAGATCACCCTATTTAAATACCAAATCTATTGACCAAAGATGTATTTTATATTGTAGGGGGTGAATTTCATAATCGCGATTGTAAATATAGGCCACCAATCAGCAGGTGAATGGCGGAGGCCACTGCCACTGTATAGACATACTCTCTACTTTGGTTTAAATACAATTCATTTGAATAAAATAGACCAATCTATGAGGGATTTCATGATATTAAAGTAGCAAATCACAAGAGTTGGCCGGGGCCCGTTTAATTCCACCGAGGCTCCACCAGCGGCGTATGAGTTGTTCATTTGGTTCTTGTCTTGTCACTCAACCTCAAGAGTCGTGCATGGGTCGCTGTGAGAAGGGCTTTGACTCTCTAAGGGACTGTCAGTGTGACACTATGTGTAAATACTACAAGAGCTGCTGCTCTGACTATGAGCCCACCTGCGGCATGATTAGTAAGTAACCCCTAAATCAGTCATTATAGTCACTAAAGGTCCCAGGTGTGAGCGAAGCCGTGGGACCCGACGCTGGCCCCGTTTCCTCCACTGACGTACCCTCTGAATCTCTCCTCCCACGCAGCGCGCGGGGACACTTTCTTCATCGCCGAGGACGACGACGACTATTCCTTCGGCGAGGGCCCTCCCGCGGGGAGTCCGTCCCCCGAGGCTGCCCGAGATGTGGTGGATGCAGTCGGCGACACATCCCCTCGGGGGTCTCCGTCGACAGAGGACGCCCCGATCCCACGTCTTTCTCCGACCGGACGTCCTGCTCCGAGCCGGCGCCCCGCTCCGACCGGACGTCCCTTTGGGACCAGACGCCCCATTCCCGCGAGGCGCCCTGTTCCAACGGCAGTAGACCCGGGG
Source organism: Gadus macrocephalus (assembly GCF_031168955.1). Lineage (NCBI taxonomy): Eukaryota > Metazoa > Chordata > Actinopteri > Gadiformes > Gadidae > Gadus > Gadus macrocephalus. The sequence goes on from NC_082397.1 coordinate 14,184,587, forward strand.
GCTGACATCGTCACAACAGTGGCCCCCCCCACGCCGGCGCACACCACTCAGGCGGCCACCACGCCGGAGCCTGACCCCGATGCTGAGGTCTGCAGCGGGAGGCCCTTCGACTCCTTTACACAGCTTAAGAACGGCTCCATCTATGCATTCAGAGGTACGCGGATGGGAGCGCCAGATATGGGCTTGTGTCAGTGACAACAAGGGATGTCGCTGTATTCATATGTTGAATTAGGGTGGCTTACTTTGTGTCTGTCTGCGTGTCTGTTTGTCTGTGTCTGTGTCTGTGTCTGTGTGTGTTTGTACGGTGTGTGTGTGTGTGTGTGTGTGTGTGTGTGTGTGTGTGTGTGTGTGTGTGTGTGTGTGTGTGTTCTAGGGGAGTATTTCTTTGAACTGGACCAGAAAGCAGTACTGCCTGGCTATCCCAAACTGATCAAGGACGTGTGGGGCATCAGTGGTCCTATAGATGCTGCATTCACACGGGTCAACTGTCAGGGCAAGACGTACATGTTCAGGGTACGAGGCTTTAAGGACGTCTTCAAAGACATCAGTATCGGCCACCAGGTGGTCCAGAGAGTGGAGATTCCCCATGTTTTTAACTTTGTCCCATTCCCTCCTTACAACAGGGACGCCAGTACTGGAGGTTTGAAGACGGCGTGCTGGACGAAGGCTATCCTAGAGAGATAAGTGTCGGGTTTGACAAGATCCCCGATTATGTGGACGCGGCCTTCGCTCTCCCCTCCCCCGCTCACCATGAGAAGGAGAAGGTCTTCTTCTTCAGAGGTAAAAAAGAAACAAACAAAGCCCTGCCTATGATTTCTACCCTGACCACTCTTTGTGTGTTGGTCCCTACTCAAGCGATCACATGCACATCACAAGACACTTTGATTTGATTTGAGTGGCGTGTCTTTTGTTCCGGTCACTCCAACAGGGGACGAGTATTTTGTGCACGAGTTTGTGCACGAGCCCTCGCACGAGGAGTGCGTGGCCATGTCCAGTAGCTCTCCCTCCACGCAATTCAGACGCTACACGGACATGTACCGCCATTACTACGACATCTTCTCCAGCGGGACCTTTTCTGACGGTATGTCACTCCTGTAACAAACACAGGTTTATATTTGAGACAACAAGGGTTTGATGCTCTTCATTCATCATCCCCATCCCAATCCCAATCGCATATATATACACATTCATATACACGTTCATACCCTAACATCCTCATTGTTCCTATCCTCCCAACCTCATATCTTAACGCCCTCTTGTTCATATCCTCCCAACCTCATATGTCCTAACATCCTTATTGTTCGTATCCCCCCCCCTCAGGTCTCCACCACCACGGCGGTCATCATTTCATCAACAAGGACTGGAAGGGAGTCAAGTCCCCGTTGGACGCGGTGCTGACGGGAAGGATCTACGTGAGCAACCAGAGGGTCACCCGGCCCCCCAGCGTATCCAGGCAGGACCGGGACCAACAGCGACGCTACGACCAGCAGTACGGCCAGCAGCAGAACCAGCAGTACGGCCAGCAGTACGGCCAGCAGTACGGCCAGCAGTACGGCCAGCAGTACGGCCAGCAGTACGGCCAGCAGTGGGGGCGGCGTCGGCAGAGCCGCTCGCCCCAATGGGGCACCATGGCGGCGCAGGGGATGGACATGGGGCAGAGGTTCGCCGAGAGGGGGATGGAGATGGTGAGAAGACCAGGGTATGCCTGGGATGAACGTCGCGATCAAGAGCGTCGCGATCTGGACGAATACCGCCGAGAACAACTCAACAACGGAAACCACGACCCAAGATCCCAGGCCGCCAGGGACGACAGGGCCTACCGGGAGCTAATGCGCCAGAGCCTCCCGCTGCAGAACGTCTACTTCTTTAAGGGGGGTGAGTCACATCTATCTGAAGAGACGTCAACAGTCTGTGAGGCGGGACCCTCCTGTCTATTTCCAGTGATGCTGAATGCACATTCATTCATTGATCTGCACTACACACAACACTGACACACACAGCACAGTCTTGTTACTACTTAACCAGAATACCCCCACAAAGGCTTTCTGCACGTGTGTGTGTGTATGTTGGACTATGAACATGGTTGTTTCCTCTGTGGTCCATAGATAAATACTACAGAGTGGACCTGAAGACCAAGAGAGTGGACCCCGCCAACCCTCCCTATCCCCGGTCCATCGCCAAGTACTGGCTTGGCTGCTCGGACCCGACCGGCGAAGAGAAATAAGAGGTGCTCCTGTTCTTCCAGAACACAAACATGGACGAGGGAAACTGACAATCTGTTTGATTTGTGTTTATTGATTTTACCCATTTATCTCTGGTACGCCGTTGTAAACTAACCAAATGTTAAGAAGACCATTGTTAACCCCTTTTTTGTGTATAACCCTTCGATTGAAGGTTTGGTTGATGTTTTATTTTCTATAGCAGCTCTTGACTGGTCTCCTAATGTGAAAGTACTACGGAATTTTGCAAATGTTGTCATTTTGATATACAAACGATAAGTGTATTAATATATTCTTCTGAATAAATACAAATCACTGTTGTGAATTTATTTAAACTGTGCTTTTTCAAAACCTTATGGTAACGCCTAAATAGCAGCTAGTCAATATGAGCCAATACTGGAGATCACTGAGAGTACAACTCGTGCTTGGCCCCTCTGTCAGTGGGCCTTATCAAGGCCAAAGTACAGCTTGTTACTTCTGCTAAATCTATATACTGTGTACTTCATTTCCCCAGGTATACAGGTTGAACCCCTTTGTTTAACATTAAAGGACCTCGAATTGTTTAACTTGCCACACACACACACACACACACACACACACACACACACACACACACACACACACACACACACACACACACACACACACACACACACACACACACACACACACACACACACACACACACAGACAGGAAGCACGAACACACAGGACAAACCAACAGGACAAACACACAGGACAAACACAAACACACACACGCACACACACACACACACACACACACACACACAGGAACGGTCCAGGCTGAGATACGTAACAGCAAACAGGTAGCAGATTTCGGTGTGGTAGCTTGATGATGATGATGCAAAGTAAATAAGGTCACATATAAGGGATTTAAACAGGAACAGGTAAATTTTTACTCCACTCTAATAGTGACCATATTTGTGACCAAAAACTCATTCCTGGTAATGCATTAGTAATGTTATGTCTGCAGATGTGGCTTCAGATAAGGTTGGGGTATGACATCATGGCAGACTCCTTACTCCTTCATTGTTCACCAGGGTGTGTGAGGGAATGAGTTGGCTGAACAATGCTTTGAGTGATCCAAAACAAGCACTCTGCCAAGGCCATTTCATTTTATTTACCATTTCAAGTTATTGCATGGATACAGTACGTTATAATCTTTGTAGCACAGATTTATTTAGTTAACAAGGCATTTAGAACAATACAACATATTTATTTATTAAGCCCTGCATCATAGTTATTGTCTTAAAGGGCTTGCCCAGCCAATACATAAGGCTGTCTATGTCCTTCATTGTCCATCCATATACAGAGGTAGTGTTGTCGCACACAGAGATGCAGAACCCTGTATATGGTACATGAGAAGTAGCTTCGGTTGATCGTTAAGATGTTTACACGACAGCATGCGACTCATGCGAGTGTTCGATCAGGACGTTTTCATAGCTGGGCTCTTCCCTTTCGTCTGCCTCCGTGGCTCCATTAGCGTTGACCTCCGCACTGCGGCCGGGGTCCGACACCGGCTCCCCAACGCGCTCGTATACGTCAGCTGACTCCATCCTCGCCCCCCCTGACCCTGAGTCAGTGGCACCCGTCTCTGGCACGCTCCCCAACACGGCCAGCAGCGGCCTCGCCTGCGCGTCGCACTCTGGAGCCAGGGAGTCGTAGGCATTAGCGTCCACAGCAGCTACGGCGGAGTTCGACGCGCTCAGCTTCTTCCTGCTCGGCTTGGCCACTCTCTTGCCGCCGCCGGGGGGTCCGCCCTGCTCCCACACGCTGGCCCGGACCCCCAGTTTCCTCCTGGGCGGTTTGACCGCCCCCTCGGCGCTCCGGACCTTGGGCCTGGCCGTGCTGTCCTGCTCCTTGTGTCTCTGCAGGCTGCCCAGGCGCCGCAGCACGGCCTGCACGGGCCCCTCGAAGACGGGGGCCCCCCCCGCCCTGCCCACCGTCACGTACACCGTGGTGACCTTATCGGGCGCCGCCACCTTCGGGTCGGAAGGGGACTCCGCAGCCTGGGATCCCAACCCGGGAGAAGGTGTGGCGGGGGCGGTGGTCCCGGTGTGTCTCCTCCCGGACGTCCCGGGGACCTGCAGGTGGGTCCTCCTCTCGGGGTCCTGCTCCTCCCCCACGTTGGCTGAATCCCGGTCGCCCCCCTCTCCGCCCCCTTGAGGGACGCCCTCCTCCTCACCCGACCTCGCTGCCGCGCCTCCCTGAAGGCTGAGGGTGGACAGCATCAGAGCACCCCAGGGTGACTTGGGGGCTTTGCTGCGTAGCGGGGGTCCCGGCGGGGGGGCGGCGGTGAAGCGGGTGCCCTCGGCGAAGGAGACGGAGGGCCGCTTGGACTTGGCGATGCTGGAGGTGCGGGGGATGGCGAAGCCCAGAGCCATGTCCTCGCTGGAGAAGCCCGACGGGTCCAGGAACATGTTGCACTTGGAGCTCATCTCCTGGAAGCTCCCGTCCGCCATGTCTCTTCCATCTGTACGAAAAGACCGTGAAGGGGAGTACTGTGATGTCAGCTGGAGAAAACCCATTGAGCATGGAAACCTGAAAAGGAATGGGTTGGAAGCTTCCGAATGGCAGCAGATCTACTGCAGGGAAGCAGAAGCTTAGGAACTGCGTTTGGTTCTTTTGGTTGAATGGCGGGTGAGAGGTGAGAGCGTACTCACCCTCCCTCGGTGGAACACAGTACAGGGCCTCCCCCTCCTCCTCCTCCTCACTGTCGAAGGACGAGCCCTCGCTGACCCAGCCACAGGACGGGGGCTCGATGAAGCTGTGATTGAAGGTCTGCTCGGGGTCATGGTGAGACACTGTGTTGGGTGGGGAGCGGCGGGAACAGTTATAAATCAGATGGTGCCTCCATCCCTTTATAGCCCGTTAAAGAAGCAGGAAACAGGAGCATTTCGGTACATTCCATACGCAACATGCAATCAGCGTCACGCCCTTTGAGATAGTATCATTATGTTGACATGTACACAGTGTACATTAGCCACAAGTCGGTCAGACTGACCTGTGACACGAGGCAGGCCAGAGGTCCACGCAGAGATGCAGGGCAGTGACGCACTGATGTTTGCGAGGACATTGAAGATGTGGTATTTCATCCGAACTAATGCATTACCATCACGGGATGACTCCCTAGAGAGAACAGGCAAGAATACAGGTATAGATGTTCTGACGATCATTCTCTTGGTAAAACCCTTGGTAGCGGTGTGTCACTATCAAAAGGTTAAAGTGGTTTTATTTTCAGTGATGAATCAAGAGACCTGTCTTTGGCCTCTGCAGAGCCTCCTCCACAACACACACAGCAGCAGAGAACCACCAGCAGCAGCAGGGATAAAGGAACCAGAATGCCTGCAAGCAGAACCCCAAGGCCACCTATTGGCCCCGGGAAGAGAGAGAAGAAACACATGAGGCAATGGGGCTGAACACAAACCTCATCAACAGGCAAAACGGATGGATGGATGGATTGATAGAAGGAAAGAAGGATGAATGGATGGACAGGGATGGAAGGATGGATGGGGATAGATGGCAGGATGGAAGGAGGGATGGCTACGTGGATGGATGGATGAACCAATGGATGGACAGATGGATGGACACAAGGGTGAACAGATGATTGGGGGTGTACGGACAAATGGGGGGACATACCAACGGACGGCTGGACGATGATTGATGAATGATGAATGATTGGACAGTTAGATAGAAGAATGGATGCATGGACATGATGAATGGACGGACAGATGCCCATCCGTACTGAATGGATGGACAGATGCCTAGATGGATGGACAGATGGATTGACAGAAGGACCCATGTGAACGTACTGCTGGGGCAGGCCCCGCTGGCGGGATGGCAGTGGACCCCCTCTCCACAGTCACAGCCAGAAGAACAGTTGAGTCCATACAGCGAGGCAGGGCAGGTGCTGTTACAACTATCAGAATGAGGACGTATTAACACCAAACTAAACAGGTATTAACACCTTACTAAAGATGTATTTACAACCACTAACTAAACATGTATCTACTACATCCGTACCTACTTTATCAAAAAAGTTAAAAAAAAATATTGCAAAGATTTATATATATATAAACAATTATTTTTGGGAACATACATTATTGCTATATATTGTTCAACTAGGAATACAGTATTGCTTATTCAACAGTAGTAGTTCACACACTATGATTTTCTGTGTCAGAAAAGTGTTAGTAAAACTAGAAGAACGAGTGGAAGCACTGTTTGTTTTAGTATGATTGATAACGTTTCCTCTCCGAGCACTCGCCTCTCTCCCATAAAGCCTGGCTCACAGACACATCTTCCTGTCACATGGTGGCAGTTACCATGGAAACAGGGGCTACAGAGGAAGCGGCAGGCGCCTCCATACGTCCTGTCAGAGCAGACCTCATCACACCTTGTAAGGAAAAACACACAAGGACTTACAATGACTGTCGGCAGTGGTATGAGCACACACAGCAGCAGGCTAAGTATATGAATGTACCTTAGCTAAACCTAAAACATCCACACACACACACACACACACACACACACACACACACACACACACACACACACACACACACACACACACACACACACACACACACACACACACACACACACACACACACACATCTGTCGACTGTACTTCTTCAGAGAAACACACCGGATAATCCACTCTAAAGTTACGACCTGTATTTGCGTAAAATAGTTTGCTCTGAACCTCTAAGCACTACAGTAAATACCTTGTATTTGGATTAGTATTATTTCATGACTATGGGGGTCCCGTGACACTATGGGACACAGTGAGCCCGTGCCCTACTGGCGTACATGCCCCTCCAGACCACCACACGGGTCCCACACGCAGGCAGCACCTGGGGCCTCTCCATCCAGGGTCGCATCGGGCACATTTCCCGGTCCTCGGGTCACACGGCTCGGCGTCCCGGCAGCGGGGGCACGTCTCCTGGCAACCGCTGCCGTGGTAACCGGCCGGACAGAGCCGGTCGCACCGCGTGCTGTTCCAGCCGGGTTCGCAGGCCACACACGCTCCGTCCGTGGTGGCGCACGGCTGGCCCTCTCTGCAGTACCCACAGCTGGGGGGTAACACATAGTCTATGTGTTACAGTGGAATATCACAGAGGTAGGTATGCAGTACAGCAATATAACATGGCACACCGCATACATATACATATATATATATATACGTATTATATATATAATGTCTATAGATATGTATAGTGTGCCATGTTATATTGCTTAAACAGCATATTGGTGAACCTTAGCGTCTTTTATATAACTAGCTCCTACATATATATATATAGATAAATAAGAACATGAATCTATATATACTAAAGCTGCACCCCTCTACCTCATCTTACAGCCGCCGCCGTAGGTCCCGGGCTCGCAGGGCTGGCTGCAGCGGGGCCCCCTGTGGCCCGCGTGGCACAGGCAGGTCCCGTGCTGCGGCTCGCACCGGCCGTGCTCGGGGTCGCAGGAGCAGCTCTGGTCACAGGTGTCCCCCCACCAGTCCCAGCGGCACTTGCACTTCCCCGTGCGCTGGTGGCACGGCGACAGGTGGCAGTTGCAGGACAGACTGCACGCCTGGCCCCAGTGGCCCCTCTGGCACCGGCAGCTGCCGCTGAGCTGGTCGCACGCGGGGCCCTCGGCGCCGCCCAGCGAGCACTGGCAGGCGCGGCCGCAGGACGGCGTCCACCAGCCCTCGTCGCAGGTGCAGTTGCCGTGGGTGGGGTGGCAGCGGCCGCGGCGGCCGCACCGGCAGGAGTGCTGGCACAGCGGCCCCCAGCGGTTGGGGTTGCAGGTGCACTCGCCGGTCACGGGGTGACAGAGGCCGTGCGCGTGGCACGGGCACGCCCTGCGGCAGTCGGGCCCCCAGAACTCCGCGGGGCAGCCTGCGGGGGGGGGGGGGACACGGACAGAAGGGTCAGAGGATGAACCAAAGGGAGGCTCGGTGCTAAAGGCTGCGTGGTGGTCTGTCTGTGGGTCTAGCCGTGGCGCGGGTGTGGGTGGGGGTTAGCTTTTGGGAAGTTCCCTGAATGCAGACGGGTGGAGAGAGTGGAGCGAGCGAGGAGGACAGAGACGCGAGTCTGAGGGGCTTCCAGCGCAGTGACTCACGGGTTTTACACTGAGCTCCAAAGTAGCCCGGAGGGCAGCTGCACACACCCGGATACGCACACACCTCGTCCCCTTGGCAGGAATGCTCGCCCTCGCACACGGCTGGGGAAGTACACACACACACACACACACACACACAGCCAAGCAGACACACACACACACACACACACAGGCCCAAATATACATGCGTACACATACACACACTCACAAAAGAGAGAATATGTAGATTGTTTAAAAGGCGATCAGTATTTTGTAGATGTATTTTCCACTGTTAAAGTAAAACTCACGCTGAGTGCATTCCTGTCCCTCTTGTCTCCATCCAGTACAACATACAGCAGGGGATGGCCGTCTGGAGATTCAGGGAGACGCACACAGAACACACACACAAAGTCAAGGCCATTGTATTTGTACTGCCCTTAAATCACAGTTAGTCTCAAAGAGCGTTACAGGCCATATTGTACGACACCCAGTAACCCTAGACCCCTCAAAGAGCAAATAAAAACGGCCTTCAGCATACACTGTCACACTGTAGTCGTTCAGTGAGCGAGGACCTCGAGCGCCGCCACAAGGGAAACATAAAGTTCGGACACGTTACCTGGGGTGGTGGCAGACGTTCCTCCCATCGGGATCCAAGGGCTGCGTGGAGCAGAGCGGGGAGAGCAGCAGAATCACTCCCAGGAGGATCTTCATCTCCACGCCGCTCCGCGGGGTCTGAAGGTCTGGTGGGGCGTATCCACCTGGAATATGTCCCGTGGGTCGGACTCAGCCGCGCCTCTGTCTCTCCCCTCCTGGCGTCCCACCTGTCGAGAGGGGGGGAGCCGATGGGACACTCCTCTCCGTTCAGATCCCCGCTCTCTTTTGTTTCGGGGGTTACTTGGTTTTTCTCTAGCCTCGTTCTGTCCTTCTCTCGCTGGGTTTGGAGCGGTCGGCGTCTTGTGAGCTCTGAGCCACCAGACGTCCGGGCCCCCCCAAGCCCCCAGAGTTTCCTTTTCCCATTTCCTGCGGAAGTCAGGGTCACTTCCTTCTATTCTAGTCGAGCCAGGAGCTTTTTAAAGATGGACATGCACTGTAGCACACAGAAGCGCACGCACATGCACAAACACACACATATACATGCGTATGTGAACAGATAAACACACACACACACTAGTGTGAAAGAGTGCAATTATTCCAAGAATATCACGTGACTAAAGTCCTGAAGTTATTAGTCAATCTAATCCATCCTCAGGTCGAGTCAACATTACACATTTAACTAGATCACCAGTGCCACCAATAGAAATGATACCAAAGTCCCATCAAAAGTAATGCATAGGTTGTTTGAAACCTTCTTAGAAACACAGCGTTTGAATATTTTTATATTCAAATGCAAAGTGGAATTGCGAGAGCATCTATCTCTTTAATTCAGATATACTTGCTGTATGTACACACCCGCTTGCAGTCACGCCCTCGCAAACACAAAGGGATTATTTTCCTTTTTTCTTGGCTGTTAAAACTTTCCCAACAAGAGACGCTTCAACAAGGGAGGAATACATACAGCTCTGTTATCCCAAACATGATGCAATCTGCAAGATAATTCATACAAGACAGAATATAAAATCACATTACACAATAATTACTGATCAAAAGTAGTTGATATTATACTGAAGATAAACCTGTTGCTTTAGTTGGCCCGTGTGTAATGCTTATTTAAGTAATTATAAAAATGCATTTTTGAGGTTGTATTACTGCATTTGGAAGTACTGTGAGTGGAGTTATTGGAATTACTTTGGCTGTGATTTCTAGTACAGCTACTTGGTTGAATGGAGAAGTGTGTGTGTGTGTGTGCGTGCAGTCTATTTAAGAAAATATGATGTTACTCATGTCAGCATAAGAACAAACAAGACGGGGAAAGGGGAATCCCTTTTAAGAATAGCAGATACTGCAAGAGTTTATTGAGGGAAGAATCCGTTATAACCATCTTTCAGCATACAAAAATAGTTCTGATGTAGGAATATATGGCTTGTTTAAAACACTCATTATAAACACTGATGAACTTGATTGTCTCAACATCTCCTCTTTCAATCATGGTGTCAATAAGAGAAATACAATGAAAATCCATCATATTTGCCCATTGTAGGCAAAAGAATCGAATATATAAAGGAGAGTACATTATATTCACCGATACATGAAACACTGGCCTGGATAACAATTTGATTTTTGACTTCTTCAAAGCGCTATATTTGGGATGAAATCAGGTGAATGTTGAATGAAACAATGGCGTCTTGTAGAGACATGATCTTTCCTCCTATGATAATGATTCATTAAAAAAATACATATTTGTACGATCTTTGGTTTGAAAAGGTAATAGAACTTTCACAAATAGTTGCACATGATTTTAAAGACAATTAAAAACTAATGCCACAGGATATAATAATGTTCTGGTAATGCTAACAAAACTAATATATATTTTTAATATATATTTATATGTCCCTCTTTAAAATATATCAAATAAAATCCAAATTATTAAAATAATGGCATCTTGGAGATTTCTCTAAATGTGTGAGCTTTTTAACAACATGGAAATAATATTCCACTCCCACATTATCATTTTAAAATAACCTAAAACCTGACATCTTGGAAGCAATCAGTAATACTTGCTAACCAGTAAAACTGGCCATATTCCGGATCAAGGCAGAGTTGAAAAGAAGGATAATACATGCCAGTCCTATTCCAGATCAAAACAAACCACAGCCATATGGTAAGAGTGAGTCAATGCCCCGTGACCTCTCTCCTCTCAGGAGGATGGCTCAAGCTCAGAGTCTCCAACAGCCTCCGTTTCGCAGAGGATCTCCCAGGTAGAGGCGGAGCTACTCATGTGGGTGGGGCTTCGGTTGCTGCCAGACCGTGTCAGGAAACCAAAGCTGTGGCCACAAAACAGGACTGGGGTCAGGTTCCTGACCTCATATCACCCTCTTTATTATATATCCATTTATCGGTAACTATGCGTCTTTACACCAAGGTGTATGCGTGACAAATGTATAGGTTCAACAATGTAACTGTCTAAATCTACCTCAAGTGTCTGTATTATGTGTTATGTCCAGAATTATTATTTGGCATTTACATACTGTTTGTGTCTATCTATTTTCTTTGTCGTTTTAATCTGATTTTCATTCATTATTATTCAACTATTAATATTCTCTGTTGCTTGCAACCAAAATACTACATTTCAGATTTGACTGTACATGCAGCCTCTCCACCTTGGAGGTCTTAGAGCGGAAAGTGGAGGTAGTGGTACTCACAGACTCCGAATGCGAGATTCAGCTGGTTTTTCTTCAGGGCCGTCCGTCTCGTCCGTTTCATCCTTCTCAGCCCTCCCATTGCAAGGGGCCTGCTCTTCCTCATCACTGCGAAACAGAGTACCGGTAGATAAAAAAAAAAAACAGACAATGTTGTCAATTCAAGCCTTCCATAATGTACTAGACTACTTTTATGTACTTGTTTAATTTTTACGTGAAAATGAATGAGGCGGTTGTTGTGGTTATCCTGCTTATATTACATTTGTGTCATCAAATGTAAAAATAACAAACAATACATGGTGGAAACCATTGTATGGTTTGGCAATATAATGTCCTATTCACATTACTAAACATTTAAAAAGTTTAGAAATTGGCAAAAACACATACACATTGCAAATACTTTTATATGCATAAGTGTCAAATAAAAAACAAAATGTCTCAATTTATTAATTATATTATATTATTGTCAAACAAGAACCAAAGTGGTCACAGGGCCAACCACAGTGTGGGGGATGCATTTGGCAATGTGTGTCTTTATTGTACTATGCCGTGAACAAATTGGATTTAAAGATTAAAATTAACCAGGTCAGATTTGTGACATAGACTCAGCACTTAATGGCAACAATTTGTGCGTTTCAGAATCAATGGCTGGTGTGTGTGTGTGTGTGTGTGTGTGTGTGTGTGTGTGTGTGTGTGTGTGTGTGTGTGTGTGTGTGTGTGTGTGTGTGTGTGTGTGTGTGTGTGTGTGTGTGTGTGTGTGTGTGTGTGTGTGTGTGTGTGTGTGTGTGTGTGTGTGTGTGTTTGTCGGGGAAGGAGACCTGTTGACTTGGTCCAAAGGAATGCCCAGCATCTTGGCCTTGATGAGTGTCCTCTGCTTGCTGATGGTGGTGCGCAGTGCGTCCAGGACGAAGCTCGGGAACCTCTCGTCATTCAGGATCTCCCTGACACACACACACACACACACACACACACACACACACGTTTAATTATGAGTTAAATTACAGTATATGGTTGTGTGGGCCATTTCTCTGCCTGCTGCTGTTGTTGTTTTGTTTGTGGGAGGAGCGGTCGTAAACAGTAATTAGACACACCCACGTCTGTTTGACAGTAAGTAGCAGGAGCGGAACGCTGCAAGGGCTTTCGACCGGTCGCAACTATAACAATATGTTCAACAAATGTGAATCATGGCATCGAAATGATAATACCCACAGTGAGCGGTGTATTGCACTCTAAACGCTTCTAAATTAAAATACACAACGACATGTTCCATCCGCCCCCTTCCACAGTGGTCGCGCCCAGAGACAACGCCTCACCTCTGGTAGTACTTGAGCTCCTCCTGGACGAGGAACAGGTTGGCCTTCAGCTCGTTCCTCTCAAACAGAATGTCCCGCACCTCCTTCTTCGTGAAGCAAGGCTGGTCTGCCCCAAGCGACTCTGGCTGCCCCACCGACACCTTCCGGGGGCTAGACTGATGGAGGGAGAACGACAGCAATCAGGTCATCCTGCTGGGGTCAACATACTGTCACGAGCGCCCGGCACCCCGGTACGGTGTATCAGACGAAGGTGAGGCTCGCTAGGATGACTGACTGTTCTCTGTTGGTTCATTTGCAACTGGTCAGCGGGGACTGCTATTTTGAACGTGAATAATGAGGATCGAAACACGGCCATATCAAACATATTGCGTGTCCTCGCAATAACAAAGCTATTTGAGGCCTTGTTTTATTGCCACGGTCAGCTATTGTTAAAATGCTAGGGTCATCTTAACAAAAAGGCATGAGCTAACTGCCACCAATTAAAACATTAAAGAGCAATATTGTTTTAAATGCTAGCATCCATTAGGTCAAAGGTTTCGGAAATAGTTCAGATGTAGTTGTGTGTTTATGGCCGGACAAGCTGAAAACAGAGACTCCCATCGGAGATTAGCTGTGTCGGACTGAAGAGGAAATGAGAAAAGACAGACATGCGGGCCTCCACCCAATCCCAGGGCTCCCAACACACACACACACACACACACACGCACGCACACACACAGACACACACGCACACACGCACCCTGGCCTGGTCCAGCAGCGTCTGGATGTGCTCTATCTGCTTGTGTTTCTCCCGGAGGTCGGCCTCCATGTCCGTCTTGCGGGCCGTGGTGCTCGTCAGCTGGGCCTGCAGCACGCTCTGCCGGTGGCGCAGCTCGCTGTTCATCTTCATGAAGCGCTCCAGCTGCTCCTGCAACTACACACACACACACACACTTAATATGATTCATCAAACTTAAATATCATCATTGGCTACTGCCTTGTCCAAACAGGGGCCACGGTTAGGACGGTCGCTTATATTTATTTATCTGGGGATCATGGTAAACACAGTATGTCTCCTTATTTTACATTTACTAAGTAAATCTAACTTTGTTAGATGGTTCCGTTTTTTGGGGGATGGGTGAAACGATAAATGCTATTATGGATATTTCTACAACGACATTGTCAACAGTAAACAATCGCCGGTCAACTACTTCTGCATTTAGCTTCCCACCCAAGATCCACTTTCCCACCAGTAGGAACCAATGAAAACTATGCACCGAGTCACATTCTACTCACTACCACTGGTCACATGCCTAACTCTTGGTATTGGTCATGGTGGAGCAGGGTGGAATGAATTTAGGGGATTCAGACACCGGTAAAGACTGTGAAAGCAGTAGGAGGGAGGGAGAATAAATTCAAGACAAGAACAGCATTCCTGTGAGATGGGGACATTTTCTAGGCATCGGTCCTAAAAGAGCAGCAACCACAAGCCTAGCTGTTGAAGTGCAAGAGATAAGAGTTGTATTTAAATCAAAAACAGCCACCACATTGCTTTTACTTTCCCAAATTGTAAGAATTTGGTACACAGAGAAAACTGAAGTTTACAGGGGGATTTACAACGCATTCATAATGAAACAAATGAAAGGAAAATAGAAACCAAAATCGATTTCAGTTCGAGAAGAAATGACTACTAAACAACAATGGGGGCAGCGCATCGTCATGGTTTCATTTACATACATCATCACTCTCACAAAGGCATTCTTTACAAGAAAACGTCTGGCATTCTTTAATTCCAGTCAACATGAATTCATTGGGGGAATGTGACAGAATGTGCGTGCGTGACAGAACAATAACTGAACTTGTGGTCATAAAGGGTTTGTTTAACGCTGTACATAAACTCCACCACCACCATGAGTCTGGACTTTGGAATCACAATAATAAATTGGTCAGAAACCAGTTAACGTCAAACATTGACAAACCTAGTTGTTCAATGTCAATCAAATGTCACTGGGGCAGTGTGTCATCGGTGACCTGTTACGTGACATCAGCATGAGAGGGGAAACTGATAACGGAGATTTTGTTTTCACTATTCAGATGCTTCTATCCAAAGCAATTTATAGGGAGTTCAGATAAAGAGCAGACGTCAGGAACCTATGCTTCTAGAGTCTTTCTTGGCTTATTCAGCGATCGTATATGGCTGATTAACAAGGCTGAAAATGTTTTGGATTACCAAAAGCATGTAACATTTTACACCAAATTTTATATAAAAGTCTTTCTGGGATACAAAGCTATGTTCTATTTACCTCTATTAACAAAATACCATAATACGATTAGCCAATGAAATGGCAGAAAAGGGAATACAACAAAGTATTCCTTCCAGCCTAAATGATACAATTCAAATATGTGTTTATCTGGGTCTGTGCATTCATACATGCAGGTGTTAACTGTGTGTGTACTTACTGCCTCCACCTCGTTGGAGAGGGTGGCGATCTCCTGGACTTTGGCTCTTAACTCGTCCCTCTGCTTGTCCACCACGCTCTTCAGCTTCAGCATCACCTCCCTCTCCTGGCGCTGGGCACGATCTAACACACACACACACACACACACACACACACACACACACACACACACACACACACACACACACACACACACACACACACACACACACACACACACGTCTGTTGCTGCTCATTGCCAATCATGAGGGGCAAAAGGTGTTTAAAAGAATCATGCCACCTCAAACCTCAAGGGGTAACAATGACTTTCCCTTCATAGAAATGGCAACAATCAAGGTAATGCGGTATTAGCCAATCACATGACCCCGTGCCCTCAAAAGATGGCGAACAACCTTTCCTACAGAGCTGTAGCACACGCACAAGGAATGGAATTGCCTCTGAGAAGAATAAGACTGATCCATGTTGCATGGCTGTAGATTATATCAAGCAAACGCCAAAAACTAGCATCCATTTGCAGAAAAAGAGATTTGTATTATGATATAGATAAGCTAAATGTTCCGATGGAGAAGACCAAATGTATAGAATGACCAATAACTTTATTTCTCATATTATGATATTGTAGATCCCCCCGCCTCACCCTCCTGAGCATGGCTGCCCTTCAGTCTGCTCTCCAGGTCCTGCTTATCCTCCTGGAGCTGCTGCACCTGGGCCTGGAGCTCCTCACACCTCCTCCTCCATTGGTCATCCTTCTGCTGCCACTCCTGCTCATAAAAAGGTCATAATAGCTGTTTGTCTGTAAATGTTAGTGTCGAGTACTTTCCACTGAATACATAATGTCACAGTATAGCAGCAGAGGTAGCTGAGGTTTTGACCATGACTTGGATCATCCAAACCAAAAGGCTCTCGCTAAATGACGTAGAAAGTAAACGGAAGTGGGTTTAAGCTTCTTCCTGTACATGACCTGGCTTAAACGGAAGTGAGTCTACCTGCGGATGATGCAAGTAGAAGCTGCAGACACAATGTTAAGGTGTATTGTAGTATAAAGCCCTGAGTCGGTTATAAAAACGCATACTTTTTTCAGTAGCGGTAAGCAACACATCCCCAACTCACTTGTTAGATGATTCTGCCGTTTACCAGTCTGATCTGAGGGCAGTAAACACTGAAGCATGGCCCCTTTTGACACACATGTCATCCCATGGGGGTCTGGCTGCGTCTGTGCTTATTTCCAACCCAGCAATGGGGTTATAAAGCTACGATGCAGCTTACCCGTAGTTCATTATTGTGCTTTCCGACCTCTGTGTCCTTGGCGGTGCGTTTTTTTTGCTGCTGGAGCTGCAGCGTCTCAAACGCTTTCAGCAGCTCTTCTTTCTTAAGCTCTTCTTCCTTCAGCTTCCACGCTTGGTTGCGTGAAGCGAAGCTCTCCAGCAGTTCGAGGACTTTGACTGTTTTGGGTACCAGCCCCACGACGCTCTCTTTACCGAAGTTGTCGATGAGTTGCTCAACCTCGGAGCCGATCAACTTGGCTATCTCGTAAACGTCGTCCACGGTGAGCGCCGAGCAGGACCTTTGGAAAACATCCGTGGTGGTCTTGTCGCCTTCTTCAATGGTTTCCGCGCCCTCCATTTCTTTGCGATTAAAATCCGTGATATTTAAAGTGTTTCCCTAGCCACGCGAGCGGTCGCCCTGACGGCCGCCCTTATCTCAGAGTCATTTTAAGCTCCAATACATGTCCACAGAAAACCCGTTGGTCTGTAAACAGCCGCCGAACGAGACGAGACTTGACTTCTTCCGGCCAACGTGTTTACTGGAGCATAGCAAACTGTACCAAGCACTGTATACATGAGGCAGTTACTCAACCCCCAGAGACGTACTAGTACTATATATACACACACACACACACATGTAGCAGTAACTTAACTACCCTGACTGTTCTCAATACTGTATAGTAGCAGTAACTCCCCGGACTGTACTCGGTACTGTATATTTAAGCAGTAATGCCACTATTTAGTACAGTAGTGACTATAGCAGACTATGTAGTGAGTAGTAATTGCACTGTAGCGCTTGTTCCTGCCTGAAGTGTTGAATCCTCCTCGCCCGACCAATGAGACGAGAATGACCGACCTACGCATTTTCTTATGCATCAAGATATATATTTTTTTAAGTGCACAAAACACGCCTCTCGAGCCATTTAAACCGTGTAATTTCGCAATAGACTGATCGAGTAGGTGTTTCCCTTTTGCTCCCAGATATAAACCAACGCGCATGATACCACACTAAACACGCACACCACAACATAGTAAAATCCTTTCTTTATTTAACCCCAACAACGACGTCACACAACGTACAGTATAACGTAGTCAGATGGCGTCTGGTACAGTCGTTTGTATAAAAAATGATTTTGCAATTACAATTCAAAATTTCAAGACAAATTAAATTCACACGTGAGTACTAAAACGATAATACTACAAATAAATGCACAGATGCAGAGATGACAAATAACAGACAATTCTAAACTTTCTGAAAGCCAGTTTGAGGAAAAGGTTGGGGATTGGGACTAGCAATAAGAATAGAAAACATCAAAAAATGTGTACAGGATTCTTTCAATGTCCAGGGTTTGCCATTTCTCCGCCAGAAGAAACACGACACCACCTGCACAGGGACTGGCGCTAAACGCTACCCTGCAGAAGTATCTACAAAGAGCTTTGAGAACAGGCTGGCTGGCCCCCGCCTCGCTCAGCCGTACACATCCTCGCGGTCCGCGTTGTAGATCTCGCCCTCCTGCAGCGATGCGAAGTTGAGGAAGTGAGAGGGCCTGTGCACCTCGTGGTAGAACTCCTTGGGGTTGGACAGCTGCAGGTCGTACTTCATGTTGGGGTCGTGGCGGACACCTGCAGGCAAGGGAAGGTTGGATTAACCAGAGAACAGAGTCACCGTTTAGCTTGAATAAACCTGGCATGGTAGGGATCTCCATGGCCAGTAGCAATTATTTGTATGCCATGTGCGCTTAAATCATAACATCATCAAGCCTGATCAGCATGGTTCAAATAATGGAGGTTTTCTGAAAAGTCTGAATGCATTTAAAAGATCAAGTATAAAAGTTTGTGTTTATAGAACAGTAGTGGCCTGTGTAGCAGGATCAGTCGATGTTTAATCAATATAACATTAACCGTTTGGTGTTAGTGAAACAATCAATCCAATAAACAGCACTGAAAATACTGAAAAAAAAAAAATAGGACAGTTGAATTGTGTTCAACCATTGACTATTGTACGATCACAGTAAAGCATATTTGAGAAACGTTTTACAGAGAGAAATACTAAATGATGTCTCCTTGGCTCACCCATGAAGTTGTAATTCCATGAGACCTGGCCGGGAACCATGAAGAAGCCCAGGAAGCGGTCAGAGAGCAGCATCTGGACCCTCTCGTAGTGGGACGGCAGGTAACCCTTGGGGTTGTTGCCCTTGTCCGTGTTCTGTCGACCCCACTCGTATCCGCTGGGCGTCAGCTTGTAGGCGGTCAGCGTGCACGAGCCAGGAGTGAAGCTGATGGAACACAAGATAAACACTATAAGCATTCATAACATAACCTGTGGCAGCAGCACCAGCAATCTTCACGTTTAAAGTTGCAGATGTCGCCATGTTGAAATCAAATTGTTTTCCACAACCTTAGGCAGTAAACCATTTTCGACTAGGTAGGTCACACTTTGATTTCAATATGAAGGGGAACTCCTACCTGCAGGTGATGATGATGGTTTTCTCTCCGTCCCATGAAGGGTTGTCAGCCATGACCTTGGCGTGGGTGGTGACGTCCTGGGGGGACAGCTGAGGAGACTCGTTGGGCTGCGTGTGGATCCAGCCAAGAGGCTCCATCTCCTGTTGGGCGGCAAGAGGAGAGTGTTGAGGAGCCGTCTGAAGTGCAACAAGCCATCATCATGGTCCAAACGATGAAGAGGATGAAGGAGAAAGTGTTTACCTTGAGGTACTCGTGTCCTGGGAGCTGGTTGGGCAGGTGGACCGTCTGGTGAGTTCCCCACTGGGGCACCATTACGATGCAGCGGATCTCCTTCACCTGGGGGTTGTCCGGGGGACTGGTGCCATAGAGGTAGCCGGCGATCTGTCAGGACACGCCATACAAAAAGTGAATGGAAAGAAAACATAACCAAAGCAACAGAGGCCAAGTCGATTCTGGGATTATGATTGTGTTGGGCCAATCACAAGGTAGCAGTGTTTACCTGTGCTCGCAGGTCAGAGATGCAGATGAACTTCTTCAGGACGTTCTTGGGCAGGATGTAGGTGTAGCCCGTCTCCTTGATGTCGTCAGAGGAAACGTAGATGTGGTTTGTCCTCAGATGGAGGTTGGCAGCAGATATAGCCCTGAGGTTTGGGAAGTGGAAAAAATAAAGATTGTCAGCTTAAATGCAATCAATGCAAACCTACCGAAATATTTTTATTGCCATTATCAAAGAAAGAAATATATATACAATAAAAAGCTTGATATGGCCATTAGCCAGCTTACCTGACCCTCCATTCGGTCTTGGAGGAGAAGGTCTGCGTCTCGTAGTTGGAGGTGGTGGAGGTGATGATCTCGTCACCGTGCTTGTTGACGGTGCGGGTCTGGGTGGCGGTGAGCTGGGACTGCTCCTTGGTCTGCTTCTCGATCTCCGCGATCTGCTGGCGTTGCTGGGAGGGAGCGGATATCTCCATACCCAGGATGATGTCTCTGATCTCAGACTGGGTCAGGGAGGCCACGTTCACGCTGGGGAGGAGCAGGACGGGCGGCGTTATTAAAGAAACCAAAGATCAAGCTACGCCATCAGAGGATTTCATGAGCAATTCATAGGGATTACGTCGTTTAACAATATCAACACTTTAAATGGGAGAACTCATGGCATGACAAGATAATTGTTAATTGATACAATGTTGCTGCATCACTTCTGCATGAATACAGGGAGGAAAAAAATAATAAAAAAATCAGATTTGTCTTCCTCATTTGGTCTTCTCCATTTGAGATGTCTACCATTTGTGCAGTAGCAGTTTGAAACTGGCAGAACCTGCACGGCTAAACACCCATGTTTACTGTTTACACTTCAAAGTGTAAACAGAGAGCTAGTTCATCAAGTTCTTGCAGGTGAGAAACTGCCCAGTTAAGGCAAGTTTGACCATTAACGCAAGACCATTACATAATATCAGCCATGGAGCCCTTTAAGTGTGGGGACAAATACAGCAATGAGGCGGCAACAGGATAACCTATGCCTATCCATCCATACAAGCATGCATGCATTAGACCACTCACTTGTTCTTCTTTCCGTAGTCAGCCAGGATCAGATCTTTGAGCTGCACCTCCACCTTGATCCATTCCTCATCCGTGAGGGTTGGCCAGATGTGATGGGGCTCTGTGATGGTCGTCTTGTCTGGTTTCAGGATCACCTTGGCCCTGTCGTTGTTGACGTGGAGCGCCCTCAGGATGAGGATGAGACGAGAGAAGGCCTACATACGCACACAACACACAAGAAACGCACTAGTTACACAAAGAGGACGAGTCAATATATCCTTATATCTGTTTAGTCTGGCTCAGAGTAGTTAACCGGGCGACCAATTTTTCCCAGCTATATATTAACACTAAAACTTCAATTCATGCCTAGGGCGTAGGAGTGGTACTGACTGTGTAGGAAGAGATGGTCTTCAGCCAGTCGTCGTAGAGGTTGAACAGAACCATCTGGGGCTCGGTGGCCTTCAGGATCAGATCTCCGAACTTCTCCACCTTGAGACAGGCCTGGAAGGGCAGCTGGAGCTCAGAGCCTTTGATGACGATGTTGGGGAAATCAAGCAAGTGAACCTGCACGGGGAGGACGAAAAATAAGGCATTAGATATTTTTTATGTAATCCGTTTTACCCATTAAAATCGAAAGCAGCAGATGAACCAGAAATTAACCAAGTTTCCTGAATTAAGAAAACTTGGTAAAGCAGCTTTGCCACTCACCTCAAGAGGGTCCAACATGCCCTTCCTGGTCACGATGATCTGCTTGGGCTGCTCCTCCACAGGGAGGGATCGAATCAGGGCAGCAACTTCCTCAGCAGTCTTCCATTTAGCCAGCTACAGAAGGAATAGAAACACGTCAAATTAAATAAACAGTAACCGCAACAAAACATCAACTATTATATCAAAAAGTGAGTTCTAATGGTGATAAAGAGTGGGGCTGTACCTGTCCAAGACGTTTCTGGCCGGCCCACACAGACGTGTGGATGATCTTGAGGAAGAGCTGGCCAGTCCTGGGGTTGAAGATGAAGATGGCTCCATTGATGGGCTTTGTGGTCAAGTTACCCTCAAAGGTCTGAAACGGACGCATGAAGACTACATGAAGACTACATGAAGACGGACACACTGGCAGCACTACATTCTGTTTGGGATGGCCCGTCCTTGAAGAAGCCTCCAAATAGCTCTTTGGCTCCAACATTCAAGAAGCCCTTGAAATGGTTGGTGGCCGACGGGACGTGCTCACCTTGTGGATGGTGACACGGTAGACGTTGGTGTCGTCTACGAACCAGATGATCTGGTTGGAGAAGAGCTCTCCGTAGTTCTGCGAGGAGAGGTAGGGCTCGGTGGGCTCGGAGGAGTACAGCTGCAGCCCTTTGCGGATGCGCTCCCTCAGCACATACAGGGCGGGGTTGGCCTTCATGATCTTGGCCATGGCCTGCTGGATCAGAGGCTTGCCTCCGGGGAACCAGTTACCGTACGCGCTGCAGAGGACGGGAAACACAGTGTTAAGGTTCACGTGTGGAGAAAAATGTCTCTTTAAGCAAACACATACTAACGTGTTACAACTCAGAATATTCTAACATAACCATTGCATCATTTGCAACATTATCAGAAGTATTTACTTTGTCCTGCTTTATATAATTCCACATCTGACATGTATCCATGCTAGTCAGGGCACCCACCTGTGGAGGTTGTAGGCCAGGTCGAGGGCGATGAGCACCCCTGTGGGGGAGGGGTAGATACTCATGTTGTCGGTGGTGTAGTCCAGGAACTTGGCCCTGGCGTAGCGCTCAATGTCGTGGGAGTCGTAGTCTCCCCAGCGCAGCTGAATGTCGATCCAGTACTTCTGAGTGGTGGTGCTGTCCATCACGTCCCTGAGGGAAGAAAAATGGACATTAATGCAATGACATTTAGTAGGACTGTATATTCCCTTTGACCATTATCCAAGCCTAGGCCTCCATCCAAGCCTCTTTTATAAAAAGCATGGTGATGGTGATCACGATGAAGTCGTACTTTGAGTCGGCGAGCAGTGAGGGCCTGGAGACGTTCCACTTGTAGGAGGCGAAGAGGAGGATGTCTGCACAGGAGGAGTTCATCTTGTAGGACTTCCTGGGATGGATGGTTTCCTTCTGCACCGTCTCGATCTCCAGAGCGTCCAGCTCCTGGTCAAACACCTGGCAGAGATCCATCACCACGCTCTCGTGGATCTTCTGCCACAAGTGAGCCCTGAAGATCTGAATGAGGGAGATCTTCAGCGTGGGGATCTTGCCATGCATGAAGATGCCCGTCAGGTCAAGCTGCACCTGGAAGCCCACGTAGACCTGGGGGAGAGGAACATAAGGAGACGGTTCAACGGTCGGACCAATGCTTCATCCTATTACCTGCCTCTGTAGAGGCTCACACAAGACAGTTCCAACACTATTTATCCTTACGTTGGCTCTGTTGATGGTGGGCGACCACCAGAGTGTGAAGCGACGGTTGGGGATCTGGTTGAGACCAGATCTCTGGGCGTTGGTCAGCTTCTTCCATTTCATGGACTCCTCAAAACCACTGGCCTTCTCCCTGAAACCCAACAAGAGGCGCCGTTACAACCAGATGCTCACCAGCACTGACTAGTGTACTGTTCATTACTAGAACCAGGTGCATTTGTTGGCCTGAGCCCGTTCTCACCAGAAGAGACCCTCCCAGGTGGGGAAGTAGGTGCCTTTGAACAGGGTGTGCTCCAGGATGCCCTCCACGCCGCCCAGAGCCTGGATCATGTCGGTACGGTAGTTGTTCAAATTCCACAGCTTGCCGTCGTGCCTCTGATGGGTCCACCAGAAGGGGTTCTGCTTCAGCACCTGCACGCACACAAACCAGTGTTATCGTCAGTCAAGGGAACCAAAAATAGGTCTATTGTCTACTTCAATTTAGGGAACAGCATTTCAAAATGGCAAACTTCATGCGTATGGTGTGCCTCTTACCTGATACTGTTTGAAGTCGGTCCTGACCCTCCAGCCCTTGTCGTAGGCCAGCGTGTGTCTGTCCTTCTGGAACAGAGTGTTGATGCGGGGGATGCCCCTGTCCCAGGAGTCCTCCAAGTCCTCCAGGGTCAGACGCCTGAGACACAGGAGATGAAGAACTATTAGCCCTCATAGAAATCCGCCTTTTCAATTAGATGCTTGAAATGTGATTTAATGATTGAAAACAATGAACCGCACTGCATGTATGCAGGCAATAAACAATAGTTTCAACAAAGATATATTAAATAACAGTAAATACTGTATTGACTATAACCAAACACAACCCTTCAGTGTTAATAAAGAAGTTAATAGAGCTTACAAAAAGGTCACATTTGAATTCAGGGTCAGAATAGGAAGCCGTTCGTCATCGGGCTTACCTGTTCTGGGCGATGGCCTCCTGTCTCTTGAGGGCGTACTCTGCCCACACTCTCTGGGAGTCGATGAACTCGCTCTCCCAGGGCTGGATGTAGCGGTACAAGTTAGGGATCAGTTGGTCTTCCTCGTGGCTCATTCCAGAACGGAAGTGAGTGATGCCCACGTCCGTCTGCTTGGACCACCTAGTGGGGAAGGGAGGGCAAGGAACACCTTAAGAATGGAGCTGCATTTCACTCAGACACAAATAGAGGTTTTTACAAGTCACACATATTTGGTGTGGCTCAGGTCACTATCAAACGACCAGTCACTCGGCAGCAGCCCTCCTGGTTGTCAGCGAAACCTAGCCTGCTTACTGTGGCACACTTCTGACACCCGAACACCCAGGGACCAGTGCTAGGTTTTAAGATTGTGCGGATCTAGATTCAGTTAGATACACGTTTAACTATGAGATCCGATTTAAATGCATGAAACCAGTAGAATATTTCAGAATTTATCAATTGCCTATGGAAGGACCGACCAATGAAATCAATCTTTATATTCCGTCCCCCTATAGATCTAGGTCTCAGCTTACCGCAGATCTGACTGAGGGATGAGCACGTGGCCCATGGACAACATGCCCAGGCCGCCCAGCTCTTTGGGGGTGTAGAAGACCACAGGGGGGAAACGACTGGGCATCTTGGAGTTGAGGCCAATCTTGATACGCGTCTGAATCTTGTTCTCGCACTTGACCAGCAGGTCCAGCAGCTCCTGGGTGTTGACCACCGCCTCGCGGAAGTACGTCATCAGACCGATCAGAGCCGTGTTCCACTTGTTCACAATCTGGGGAGGGATAGTAAGGTGGTTATGGCTTTGTAAGTCACCATGATCCTATTTCAAACTCAAAGCAATCCTTTCAATGGGAAACAGCAGCTGTGCAGTGAAGATCTAGAAGAGGTCCCTGGTTTCAGCTGGTTTAAGTGGTGCTCACCTTGGTGAATGTGGTGGACCCAGAGGCCATGAGGATCTGGCGGACTCTGTTGTGGAAGCGCTGCATGGACTCATCGTCCACGCGCAGGAAACACTGTGCTGTTCTCTCTTTGGTCACCTGCACACAGGGATTGACACGTTGATGAGGACTCAAAAGAAAGCGTGTGCCAGGAGGACAAATTGTCTGGCAGCCCCATGCACATTTGTCCCAAATAATCATTGTGGGGCCTTTTTAACTACCAACCTCATTCTGCAGATTCCAGACTCCGTCTTTGTGTGTGAACTCCTCGTAGCTGGTGCGGCACTTGGGCAGGATGCGGCACTCGAAGCCACACATGTTGAAGAGCAGGTTGGGGTTGTCCTTGCTGTACACGGACACAAAGCTGTTCTCCCACTGCACCGTGGTGACCGAGCGGGGCAGGCGGTTCTTGATGTCCCAGAACACAGCACGCCCTCTGGGAGGGGAGGAGATGGGAAGAAAAGATTATAAAACTATCCAAACTATGCCACTCATTATCTTGACGGGTTGACCCAGAGGACAACGTCTTCAGAAAAACGCCAGGCACCGCGGCGAGGGAGGGGACTCACAGGTTGACGTCGTGCTTCATCAGCCTCATGCGAGCGTCGCGGGGCCAGCACTTCTTGTTGTTGTAGCCCACGATGTTCTCGTTGTTGGGGTCCGGATGCTCCGTCAGGTACCTCTGGATCAGATCTCTGGCCTCGTCCGCTGTAAACCTGCACACACAAAGTGGTGGTCAAATCCAAACCGCATCGGCACCCGGCGTGCACCCGTTTTCAACCCAGTCCTGCGCTGACCGCCCCTCAAGTACAGAACGTCAAGTTAAATATCTCGGATCTGAATAAATAAATGTGCATGGCAAGTTTAATTGCATATAAAGCTAAGGTCAGGGGCTTCATTAATTCATCTACTCACAATTCAATGGAGGACAAGACTAGTTTAAAAAGAGGACTGTAAAATGAGACCACACAGGGAGCGGAGGCTGTCGTCTCACCTGAAGAAGATGTGTATGCGGTCGATGTAGCGGCAGTAGAGGCGGATGGGGTGAGCGCTCTCGGTGGCCGTGTCCTGGAAGCTGAGGAAGTCGTTGGGCATCTGGGGCGGGCCGGCCATCTCGCTGGCCCGGTGCAGACCCAGCACCAGGAGGTCCATGACCAGGCCGTAGTACTGCACGATGAACGAGGCAAACTGCAGCCCTCGGATGATGCCGTACGAGTTGGTGTGATTCATGTCCTGGAGGAGAACAAAAAAATAAAAAAATTATTAACACAAGCTGGAAATTATCAGCATCATTAAGACTGCACTCAAGCAGTTGCCATTAACAGGTAGTAAGGGACGCCCCCAATATCAGACCTCAAAATAGGTTGCACCAGGCAATACAAGCAGCTACTCCAGTCTAGAATAACACTTGCATCAAGAGACTAAACAAAGCTCTTGAAAGCCTGCACTGATCCGAGTTTTATGAAACGGGAGACTTCTGATTGGCCATTGAAAGCATTAGCGTGTAGTTAAACCTACAGCTTGAAGACCCCCATACCTTGTAGTTGATGACCACGTTGTTCTTGGCTGTCATGTAGTCAGCAATGTTGTGGTCCACGATGAGACGCAGCAGCCTGTTGAGCAGCGTCAGATCGATCTTCTCGTACATCTTCTCGTAGCGGGACTCCAGCATGACGTTGCACTCGCCCTCCGTCATCTCCCACACGTCCTGCAGGTTGTTGATACCTGGAAGGGGGCAGACAAACCCACTGAAACCCTGCTGCACATCTCAACTAATCACTCGTTTTGATTCATTGAACTGAAAAATATGTTTGACACAACTAGGCTAGAGATCGATAACCTGGTAGCATAACCTATTGACGATAGACCAACACAGCAGTGCCTTTTAGCATGATGTGCTTTATGGTCAGAAGTACGAATTGATGTTGAAGCACCAAGTTCATAAACAGGAAAGACATTTCATATATTTCTATGCATTTAAATAACATGCCTTGTGGTTTTTTTCCAGATGGAAGATCAATGCTTTGACATAAGCATTCATCAAGAATAACAATGATTTACTCTTTGACAATCAAACCACTTGGGCCTTACCTTGGCACCACTTGTACACCAGTAGCGGTGGGGGTTCGGTGTCGGCCGGCTTGATCCATGGCGGGAACAGCCGCCTCTTGTCCGCCTCGTACCAGAGGTACTGGTCCAGGTAGGCGTCTGTGATCTTCTCCAGGGGCTCCACGTCGTACACCGGCACCAGGTGGCTGTACAGGTCCATGAACTCGATGCCCACCTGGGAGAGAGGGGGGCAGGCAGCTGAATGAGACGAGTGTAATGGGTTCTACCGTAGTATGGTTCCCTTCAAGCCGTGCAGCTGTTTTGACTCGGACAATGTTCACGAGTCTCACCTCCTTGAAGGCTCGCTGGGTGAGCAGGTGACGTTTGATCCTGGACAGGGCTTCGTGGGGGTTGTCATAGGCCTGCTCGATGAGACCCAGCTCCTCCCTCTGGGACTGGTTCAGACGAGACTTGACACTGTACAAAACAAAAAAACATTTTAACTTTGTATTCCTGCTCATAGACCCACTTTGTAAAGAGGATTTATAGTCATATTATGACTATAACAATGATGACCTCAAGGAAGAAGTGACTGAAATGAGCCGATTCTGGGCTTTACCTGTAGGCCTCCTTGAGCCGCTCCAGGGCCAGGATGAGCAGCTTGGTGTCGTGTTTGTAGGACAGCGGGGGGAAGGGGATGGGGGAGAAGCGCCTGCTCTCCAGCCAATGCACCGTGGTGGTGTAGATGGCCACGGCCTCCTCTGCTGTGATGTAGGGGCCATCCTGAGGACCGAGCACATGGTTACCTTGGGCCTAACTAGGAAGATCTGGTTCACACTGTTGACCACTGATCTGAGCCCAACACAACCCGATACACATTAGCCACAGCAAAGCAGCTGTGAGATTAACAAAAATGAAGGCATTACTAGACAAATAGGATCCATTTGTCAAAATATAACCACAAAAACTGATCCGTTATCCTAGAAAGGTCAGAAATCAAAAAGGAAACTAGTTTGCAATTCAACTTTAACATAAAGTGGCCTTACCTTCAGGTAGTTGTGCTGCCTCTCCTGCTCCGCCTTGAGGTAGAGCCGGGTCAGCCTGCCCAGGTTCTTCTTGCACACCGTCTTGTCCACAGTGGCACCGCGGCGGATGCGCTCCCTGTTGTAGTGGGCCGTGTTGGTCCACCAGTCAGCCTTGGCCTTGACGTAGCGGAGGATCATGTTCTCGATGGGGGTGGGCAGGCCGGGCACCTTGGAGCGGGTAAGAGGAACACATTAGTTAGTAATATTCAGGTGGAGGTACCCTATGAGGAAAGGCCCTGTATGGCTTTTATAAATATACAAGTGGGATAAAAGTTATTATTGATACCATCTCAAATTAATACAAACACACAATATTATATACAATATCGAAACTTAAAACGATCCCAGGCTACACTTCCTCTGACAAGGACCCACCTTCCAGGGGATGTTGGCCTTCCAGCACCTCCAGGACTCGCTGAGGTGCTGCAGGATGGTCCTGGCCTTGTTCTGCTTGATGCCCTCGGGCATCATGTCCAGGATGTCGTGCATGACGGCGGCACGCAGCTCCAGGTCAAAGTGGGACTCCACACGCTGCTTGGTCACCGTCTTGGCCACGCCCTTGGAGTGACGCCCTGGGAGAGAGGGTGGGGGAAATGGCTTGTTATGACAAAGGATTTCCCATGAGTAGACTTTCACGGTAAAGTTTGGTTTGCCACTTGTTTTATAATATCATTAAATTGTAGAAATGGCATGAAACAATATATTTTATAAAACAATTACTAAAATCCAACACAATACTGATATGTAATCATATGAAGCCTAGCTTGTTATCGGTAAATTATATCGCTATACTTTTTACTTTTTTTTTATAGCTATAACAGCTATTTATCATAGCATTATTCCCTACGGTAATAACGGTACATTAGCCATATCTGGGTGTCTATTACAAGCACGTTTGCATACCTTCAAACTGCCTGGCCAGCAGGTTGCCCAGCCACCTCTCCAGCAGAGGGGTGATGCCCCTCATGAAGAAGAGCCACACTCTCCAGCCAGGAGCCCAGAAGCCACAGCCTGGACCTTTACCCACTGGTCCCTGGGACAAGGGGGGGAACATTGAGTCCTTCAGTGACCATACAAAGCTTGAACTTGTTCTTTAGCGTCTTGTGGAGTTGGAAATAGCTTTATCGTTTAATGGGAGGGCTTACGGTGTTGAAGCGGTAGTAGATGAGGTGCTTGAGGTCCTTGCACATGCGGATCTGTCTCATCAGCTTGTACTTGTAACGGTACATGCCCGTCAGCTGGCCCACGTGGGCAAAGATGTACTGGATCCCGTCGGACAGCTAGAGAGCAACATAGCACTGCTGTTAGACAACCTTAGGACAGGCAAGTCCCATCAACACAGCCTTACAGTGCACGGATGATCGAATTACGCATACATTCAAGAGACCACTGGGTGGACCCTAATGGATAATAAATCGGGTCATTAGAATAGGAACTCTGGAAAACCACAATTGATGCTTCCAGAATGAAGTGAAGGGAACTTGCTCATGTTTAGGCAAACAATAGGAATCTCACCAAGGATTAAACAAAATAAACATTTTGCGCACTGGCACAGGCCAGCAAAGTGGGCCTCTGTAAATTGACCGGCGTGTCGCACCGTCAATTTACAGATAGATAAATTTCCACTGTTCCCTTTTTGTTTTAATTTATCAGCTGCTGGGGGATTCCACCATGTAATAGTGAGCGTGTTACTGACCTGGAATGCGTCAACGTTTCCCAGTCTGTACTGAACATGGCTGTCAACAACCAGTTTGCTGAGACGCAGCACCTCTCTGCACAGATGGAAAGCGTTACCGAACCTGGACTTCTTACGCTCCTGTAGGAAGAGAAGACAGAACCAAATGTGATATTGCCCAGGTGGAGAAGAACCCATATTTTATCCCCAATACACAATTAGTGTGTGGGGGGGGGGGGGAGGTCAGGCAAAAACTGTAGCTTAACTAGAACAGATTTAATGTTACTTTGAGCGCATGTCTGAATGTTTAGGTAACCAACCGGAATGTAGCCGGCGATTGAATAAACTAACCATTCATGTTAATTTTCCTCTAGTTCTTACGCACAGGCAAGCAGAACAATGCAAGTGCGCCTTTGTAAGAGGGGTATATTTTGAAGTGATGTCCCAGAGAGTTGAAGAGACTGGTCAAACCTTTGTGGTGAGCGTCTTGACAGGCTTGAGGTTGAAGTTGTAGTCCAGATGCAGGTAGTTGAGGTTCTTACGATGGATCAGCAGATTGAGCATGTTGTAGCCCTGTCTGCAGACCTGCAACCCCACCTCCACCCAATCCAGCTTGGTGGACTGGAAGAACTTGGTGGCCTTGAAGGAACGGAACAGGTACCTGGGGGGAAAGAACACCCAGCAAACACGCTGGTTAGAGACGTGTTGCCAACACAGATGTAGAACATCTACAGGGTGTTCAGAGGCTCACCTCTTCTTCTGGGCCTTTGGTGGCCTCTGTTTGAGAGCGTTGAGCACGTAGTACTTCAGCAGTTTCTGGTAGGACACGCGCACTTTCACAGGCTGGCCGGCAGGGCAGTGCTCACGATACCTGCAAGGGGACAAAAAGACAACTTCAAACCACATACATATTCCATGTCCATATGTGGATCACATGGGTGTCTGGACATTGCTCTTTGAGGACATCCCACATGGGCGGACCAGGCGAGCGTCTTGACTCCTGGGAGGACATGACAGGATGCCAAAGAGAGCCAGGAGACTTGCAAATCCCCATTATAAACGTCAAACAGATAATTAAACTCGCGTCTGAATGTTGACGTAATGCTACTTTGAGCGCATGTCTGAATGTTTAGGTAACCAACCGGAATGTAGCCGGCGATTTAATAAACTAACCATTCATTTTAATTTTCCTCAAGTTCTTACGCACAGGCAAGCAGACCAATGCAAGTGCGCCTTTGTAAGAGGGGTCCATTTTTGTATGATATCCGAGCATTCAACAACAACTTTCTCATCCATTAGGTGTCGTCTTCTCACCAGTTCTTGATGAGAGGGATGTCAATTGCTCGCCTGGTCCGCCCAGAGCGCAGGTTGAAGGGGCGTGGCGCCCAGAGCAGAGCGATGCCGTTGGCGGTGTGGTCCGTGTAGAGAGGAGTGTCCTTGAGGAAGGGCTCCACGTACTCAGGCAGCTCAAACTCCTCATCGTCATCAGGCAGAGGCTCTTGACTCTGGGGAGGACATGAACAGGATGCCATGAAGGAAAACCCCATTATAAAACGTCACACACAGATCATTTGAACTCACGTCTGAATGTTGACTTAAGGCCACTTTGGGCTCATGTCTGAATGTTTAGGTAACCAACCGGAATGTAGCCGGTGATTGAATAAACTAACCATTCATTTGAATTTTCCTCAAGTTCTTACGCACAGGCAAGCAGACCAATGCAAGTGCGCCTTTGTAAGAGGGGTTTATTTTGGTATGATATCCGGGTATTCACCAACAACAACTTTTCACTTCGGCAACGCAGGAGGGCCTACCTTGACAGAGTGCCGGTGGGAGATGGGGTTGATCAGGGGATCAAAGTAGAAGGCTGGCAGATCAGGGTCCTCCGTCTTGATGAACACCACATTTGGAGTGTGGTACCTGAGAGAAGATCCAACAGTTCTGGTTATTCTGGTAGTCAATGTTGTTTCATCCATAGCTGATTTGGAAGTGAATATTTTTGCCTACCAGGTGAGGTGGACGTGATGTGGGAGGTTGTTGTACAGGTAGGGGAAGGCGATTTTGTACTCTGTCCTGATTGGCTGTCTGATGATGATCTTGTTGATGTCATTGAACTCATTCCAGTCCTCATCCCTGTTAGCGGCACAAGGAGGAACAAACCTTTAGACTGTGCATAAACCAAAAATATGTAACGTTCTTTACTACACACATTTTTCAAAAAGTCTTTAGCTAAAAATAATTTGTTAATTTCTATCAAAGTCTATTGGTAGCCCTATTTACTTACTGGAGGTTAATGTCCCTGACCAGCGGCTCAAACTTGGGCCCTCCGGGGATGGCCATGTTGAGAGCCTTGGAAGTGAAGAAGGCCTTGAGGTCAAACAGATAGAAGTAGTTGTAATCCACCAGGTCTGTGAGCAGCTGATTAGCCAGGCGGTAGAGGGTGGACATCATAGGGAGCGTGAACTGCCAGCGACGGTAGGTGGTGCCGTTCACAAACCTGAAGACACAGTGAAGCATTGCTACGATTAAACCATAGTGTCAACTTGATGTACAAGAAAATAAAAGGAGTAAGATTAACCCTCCATTTCCAAGCAAACTGACAAATGTGATGATGAAGCGAGCCTCACTTTGTGGCGTCCTTGAGGGGCTGGTGCTCGTAGAACCATTCGGCGACGGAGGAGTCCTCTTCCAGGTCCAGCTCCATCTGGATGGCCTCCAGCGGCTCCACATCCAGGATGTTGTCTGCGTAGTCCAGCGGCGGCTCCTCGTCATCAAACGGCGGGAAACGCATGCGCTTGAAGTGCCGACGGTCACGCTTCTCACGACGCATCATGATCCACATGGCTCTGCAGGGCGGGGAGAAATTAGCATTAGGAAACAATGCAGATATATAATGTATACTTCACTATAAACATTAACAGTAGGATTGAGGGACATTTAATCGGCTCTTACCCCCATTGTGCGATGTAGACCGGCTCAATCACCCAGGGGATCTCATTGACGAAGGAGATGGCTCCAGTGATGTGGTAAAGCACTGGCACATCTCGGATCTGTTCCCAGGGCATGGGCATGTTCTCCAGCAGCTTCAGCACGGCATGGGGCATATACTTCAACGCCCTGCAGAGCACAAATGCAAGACAGATTGTTCATTCATCCCAGCTACGAAATTCCCTCGGAAAATATACATTTTGTTTGTTTATTGAAACAGCATCTGGTTCAGGTAAATGTTCATACCCAAGGTAGACCCTCTTGTCGTGGCGGAACTTCCTGTTGGTCATGTCACCATGGTCCCTGATGATTTTGCGGACATGCTCGGGTGGCATGTCCTCCTTCTGGGCATCCACAAATCCAAACTTCCTTTTCTCTGAGTACCGCTTGGCCTGCAACTGCTGCCATTTTCTCGCTGTGGAATTGTTTTGGTGCACGAAAAATCAAAACATGGGTCACATATGAAAACATTTATGCTGTCTCCACAGCAAATAGCACCGGGTATATGAATGCAAACTGAGGATGGTTAAATGTGTACAGACCTTTTTCTTGAAGTTTTTCCTCGGACATGAAGTCGGGGATGGAGGCTGGAGGGGGGACGCCTGGAGGCATGCCTCCGGGGACCCCTCTGTAAGCGAAAGACGCTGCCATGCCCCTTACAACTAGAAGATCAAATCAAAGGACAGCTAGTTCAAATATAGTATATACTAAAAATAAACACCATTAACAAAGCAGTCGTAATACATACAACACGATAACAGCATATACTGTCGTATACAATAACTAAACCTCAATAACATACCAGTGTTAGTACATACAACACCAGTTAAGTTAGTACACGGTGTTAAACAATGCATAAATGACCACTAACATAAGATCATGAAATGCGGATCATCTTTAGGGTTCTATTTTGAAAGTGTGCGTCTATGGTTAACGGGGTTGGTTTAGGGTTTCTACCAGGTTACGGTTAATATAGGGTTTTAACAAGGTTTCCTCCACCGATGGCCTCCCGTCAACACGCGCACAATAATGGATTCCTGAAGCTAAGCTAGGAAACTGGTGAGTTAGCTAGTAAGCTAGCGACCCATTCAGTGAAAGAATAATAGAAACAAACTGACCGGAAGGCTCATCAATTTCATCAATACATGCTTAGCGTGGCTGATCAATATTAAATTCGATGCGTTGTTCAAATCCCACCATCGTAGCCAACAAATGGATTTAGACGTTCTAACTTTAGGTTGCAGACTACCGTAAAAAAAAAACTACCTAGCTCCATGCTAACGTAGCGTAGCAATTCAGCCGAACAATACACGTGAATAATAAAACTTTCTTAAATATTTGAATCACTCCACACTAACTTTACCTTCAGAGTCAAATGTTGATCCTCAAAGTCTGGATCTTCCACACTACCACATTTCTTTTGTATAACTGAGTAGACTTCTCCGCTGGTTGTGTTTCCTTGAGGCAGCACGCACGGTGAACGACACCGCCACACGATGGACGTTAAGAGACGCAACTGGTATTCACGTAATAGTACTACGCCGTTCCTAACATAACGTGCTGCTCAGACTGACTAGGTTACGTAGAAAGATACGACTACGCGGGACGAGCGCCACAGCTCAAATACCCGGATGAATAACCCGGAAACAAGGGTTCAAAGTTCATACGCTGCGTAAAGGTGCACGATTTTCCCAATCAATAGTATAAAAAACTAAAAGTCCTCTTCATTCTTTTCTAGAATAATATCCATTATGACAGTCCAATACAAGATCACTTCATCTGCAACAAATATATTATTTTCCTACATTTTATTTAATTAATATTATCAAGAAGTTCTGCAAGAAAAAAACGAACTAGATAACATATTAAATTATCTGCATTTAAATATATATATTTTTTATTTCCTACCAAAATTATGTTAGGTGGGGGTACAATTAGGGGTCATAAGCTTAGTGAGACCATACCCCCTTCAGGGCCCATACCTAAAGCACCAAGATGATGGATGAACACAGAGAATTATAAAAATTGTCCCCATGATTTGATTTAAAAGGGACGTGTTAATGCTCTTCTTTATTTTTCTCTTACCAAATAATACATTTTCGATTATAAATTTTTTGGAAGTGAAGCAATTTTTTCTGAGCTCAGCTCTTCAGAAAATTGTAATTTGCCTCTGCAGAAAACTGAATTAAAAGTTACACACACAGAAAAAAATAAAAAATAAACACACACCCAAAACATAACCCTTGTGAAAATAATACCCAGGTGGAAACAGGTGGAAAGCCTTTCAAGGAAAGAAAAAATTATATTGATTGGAAGAAGGCTATATCGCATTGCATACTTGATAAGACAAATAGCTAAATCGTTTGGTAACTTTCTTTCCCCATACAATTCCATACTCAACATTATTATGAACATTTATTACTACATGTATGAATGAATCGCTCCACATACTTTATTTGTCCCTGAAGGAGTAACAAAAGGCAGATGGTTTAGAAACAAAATAACAAACTAGCAACTCAATATGGCCAGTCACACCCAAAATAATAATACCAACTCAATCTACAAGTGTGCTATAGTTAAAAAAAAAACATTGAATAGATAAAATGTACACACTGTCCATTTTGTCCCCTATATTTTCACTGATTAGCACCTTTGTTACTGTAACTGGTTTTCCTCTGTTGATTAGTCAGGTATGTTAAGTAATCAAAATGGTGTTTCAAGTAAGATTATCTTTTAAACATTTACTTTTGTAATTTCAGACCTTGCCTCCAGCGTCATTCTCAGCTCTTAGAATCTGTTTACCTGACTAATCAGGATAAATGGAACAGCCTAGATGATGTGCAGCCTTAAAGCCATGACTCATTTTACAAGAGGAATAACAATGATTGAAAAAGTCATTGATTAAAAGATAAATTAATGAAAAATATTATATTCATAATAGCAATTGAGACCCCCTGATCAAGTAAATGGACTGGTTTGCGTTCATCCTTGATCCTGGACCACACACTATAATTTCAACCAGCTCAGGTCCTCAGATCTGAAATAAAAAGACAAGGTTATATTCAACGTAATAATCATACAACATTTATTTCAAAGAGCTTGTCCAGCGACAAGAACACACGCACGCACACACGACGCCTGACACTCACTGTGCCTGTGTCTTTGTGATTTGCTGCCCTGAGGACATGAGTTCTGCGATCAGAGATACAGCAGGGTCAAACATGAGACTTGCTGCTGCGACCACCACCTGCTCTCTGGAAACACAACACAATGACAACACAGCAAATTATACTAAACATTATACTCAAGTTCAATAAAAGGAGTGGTATAGTACACTGCAGCTGCTTACTTGATGTAAAATGCTAGGAACTTTCCTTCCTCCACTTTGCCTTTGAATATGATTTCTGTGTATCCTTCCCCATAACCTATAATATTGAAAAGAAGAAAAACCATTTATGACTACTCTTCATCCATTTAATTCAAATCAATTACGGCGCAACGTTCCTCAAGATGCATCACCTGCGTATCGGATACTTTTTCCGAGCAACACAGTCCAAAAGAACGGAACAGAATCCATCATGGTGGGCTTGTTCAGCATGTTTAAGGCCGCAGCTCTGCCTGTGGAAGAGAACAAATCAAGCAATCCCTTATGACAAATAGCTTGCATTCAGAGCCATCAGCTCTTTAGCTGCTGCCTGAGTGTAACACGATGTCTGTATCGGCTTCTCCACTATATCTATCTATCACTTCCCAATCAAACCATGGTTTCTGGACTGGTAGTGAAGTGTTACCATGGGAATGTGCCATCTGCCAGTGGCCGATCTGGACCCTCTGACCCCCGCGGATTGGGAGGGGGAAGGACGTGACATCGCCAGCACCATAGATGTCTGGTACGTTGGTCTTCATGAACTGGAAACAGAAGATTCATATTATGAATATTATCATGTCACCAAATCAGAGACTCAATGTAGTTTTGAACGACACACAATGCCAAAGAAAACTTGTATCAAATCGCATCTGGCCAGGGTTATACCTCATCAACGACTACAGCCTTCCTGGAATCCGTCTGCACCTGGCTTCCCATCAGGAAGTCAGAATTTGGGACGACACCTGCAAACCATATTCATTTTCATCTGCAAGCCATTGTCAAATTTACTGCTGTATAATTTCAATAGTGGCAATTCTTATTTTACCAATTCCTGCGACCACAACATCCGCTTGCAGAACGGCACCACTCTCCAGCACCACTTCGTTAACCTGAGTATTGTCAGAAAGACGTTTTTAAAATCAGAGACACAAGTACAGCCAAGTGAAGTTTACAGATCAGGTTTTTACTATCAAAGTCAATATATGGCGTTATGTGTCTTACTTTGCCATCTTCTCCCCTGATCTCTAGAACTCTGTCCTTCATGTAGAACTTGACGTTATTTTCCTCCAACATCTAGAATAAAAAAACAAAAAACAGGGGAGTTTGTGTTATTTATAAACACACCACAGTCTGGCAGCACTGATACCATGAAGATAAACCAGTAGGTTCTTACATGCATCGCCATCTTCCCAATCTCGGGGCCAAGTGACCTTTCAAAAGGGTATTGAGTGGTGCCAACCATGGCCACGCTGGCAGCTTTATTCGATAGGTAAGAAGCCACCTCCATGCCTGGGCAAGAAGATAAACATGAAACACATTTTGGAGGAGTCTTTTTCATACACAAACATTACAAGGCTGATTGTAAAAAAAGAGCTCATAACTTAACCAAGTGCATATATAGTAACAAACCGAGATGTTAAAGGGAATATTATTCTGTAAAATGACACTTATTAATTAATAAGGTGACAATCCAATAATAATTTGATTGTCACCAGTCAACACTTCTCCCACTATCTCACACACCTATGAAGGATGCGCCAATGATGACTGCCCTTTGACCCTGACAGGAGTTATGGATGTCCTGGGCATCCTGGTGAGTCTGCAGCAGCTTGACTCCCTTCAGGTGTTGGCCAGGACAGCCTAGCGACCGCGCCCTAGCATCCGGAGGAGACAAGAGGGTTACGGTATAATAACTCACCTGTCTGGTTTAATCCCATGACTAGTCAGACGTGGCAGAAAGCTGAGGAGCTAGTTGGATTTTTACATAGTGTGACTATATTAGTCTGCAGTACTTGCTCTTCTTTAACACGGTAAAACAGACTCCATATAGCCCAGTAGGAGACCTTTGAAATACCACCTATCGAAAATATAAAATAACATCAGACTTTTCTCAAGACGGCATGGCCTAACAACACCTTTTGAAAAACAATTGAGTAAGTAAACCATCTGACCTGTGTCATTATCTTGATAAGTGAAGCTTTGGAAGAAGATAACGTCAGAAACTGAACACTGTGATTCCATTGTACCACAATGCAAGTTGCATAGTTATTTGAAACAGCTGTGTGTGTGTGAGAGCTAATAAAGGTCTGTACACGGTAGTTGTCAGGGAGATGGAAGGAATATGCATTCTGACCTACAGCCGGTAGAGATGAGCAGCTGGTCGTAAGGTTGCACTGTTCCGTCACTCAGCCTCACCACCTTATCGACCGGCTCTACCGACACGACCTGAAACACACACACACACACACACACACACATTATGATACATCTACTCCTGCACTCTATGTCTTTCCATGCGATTGGGTTGCTTTGGGGCTGCATGAGGTCGCGGTGGATTTCACTAGCTAGCTTCTTTCCCACCTCTAATTATCTAGGCAATATGGGGTTTGGTTATAATTTATCAATTAACCAAATAAAATTAAAGGATTATTTCTAAAGTAAGTAAATTAACAAAACTTTTTTTAATTTTTTAAAAAGCAAACACAATATTATGTAGGTTAGTCTCTCTCTCGCCTACCTCTTTTTGTGTCCAGACCTCTATCCCATACTGTTTGAAGAAGTCCTCCGAACGAAGGAGAATTTGTCTGCTCTCCGCATTCAATGCCTACAAAACATTCCGTTTTTTTGCTTTGTGGTAATAAATACACATATCACAAGATTAGAGCGTTGTAACTTTATTAATCCTGTGGGAAATTATTGAATATATATATACATATTACATCCTATAACATATTAATCTGGTTTGACTGGTTCGTTTACCTTGCTTAATTTGGGTTTGTCAAACGGGGGCAGGGCGTCTTTGGTTACCATGACGATTCGACCCTGGTAAGAGTTCTGTCTCAGTGTCTCGGCACAGAGCAGGGCTGCGGGGCCTGGG
Source organism: Gadus macrocephalus (assembly GCF_031168955.1). NCBI lineage: Eukaryota > Metazoa > Chordata > Actinopteri > Gadiformes > Gadidae > Gadus > Gadus macrocephalus. The sequence goes on from NC_082397.1 coordinate 14,223,626, forward strand.
CATAAGCAACATGCGGTGTTACAGGCTGAAGTGCTGTGCGTGCTGCTGCGGTGGTCTCAGAGGGTACGTTACCTCCTCCTATGAGCAGGGTGCTGTGGTTGACCTCTGGCTCTCTGCTGCTCATCTCTTTCACCCGTCTGCTGAGCTTCAGAGCCTAAGGAGAATGACATCCCAGCAACCACAACCATTCATTAGAAAGAGGGTAAACCATTGTTTAAAGAAGTTTCTAAAAAATGTATGGCCTCATTTTCTCGGCCTTCAATTACCTTTCGGTTGAATGAGATGTACACGTTGCCATCCTCGACTTTAACCTGTCAAATGCATTCAAAGCACTTAGAGACACAACCATTTTGATATTAAGCCACATTAAGACAATTATATCCAAAGCGACTAGCGAGGTGAGGTAACAATGTATAAGGGTGTAACTATGAACAAACGTACTTGAAAACAATGTAGTTCACATTAACCTCGAGCACACAGGAGGTTTGTAGATTTTAAAAGTAATGTAGGTTTGGAATTCTGAAAGCCTAAAAGTGGATAGGTGTGGCTACAGATGTTTAGGGAAGATACAGTATATCTATTTAACCAGCCAAACCTCATTAATCCTTTCTCTTTTGTTACATGACCCAAGACATTTTCTCTAACGGTCGCTCCATTAACTTTGTGGTCAAACTCGTATTTCCGAACTATCTCACTACCCTGGCATTATAAAACAATAGTTGCATCAAAAGGTTCATAATTACCTTGTAAGAGGGCAAACAGTCGAGACCTGGAAACTCCTCTATATCTCCAGTCATTACATTGAAACAAGCACCGTGGAAGGGACATCTGACCCTGTTGCCCACCAAAGCTCCTGAATACCCAGATAAATTATGTAAAAACATTAGCAGGGGCGGCTTGTAGAAAATATTACACCATGTTTTAACTTAATAACGTACTGCCGCTTCTTCTCCTTCTCAGACATGAAATGGCATGAATGATTAGGGCTTGAACACGATACGGTACATACATTAACACTTACCTTTAGGGCATTTTAGACCCATTAAATAGACATAAAGCGAACACAAAGAGAAGTATATTATCCCAGCTTTCCTCTATTATTCTTTTCCAGGCCTAGGAAGGACACCCCTTCTGATCTGCCTGGATACACTAATAGTGATGATCAGTAAGCATTTACCTTTGACCAGGGGAGCGTTATAATGGGTGCAGCGACTACCCACAGCACCATACCGGCCCTCAGTACGGACCAGCAGCACCTTTTGGCCCTCCACTTCTACCTCCCTCATTCTGGAAAAACACCGGCAAACACATGAAGGCTGGCACAAACAGCACTGCAGATATCAACAACAAATACTTTGGTAGAAAGTAGGCTAATCATAGATTAATATTAAAAGTATTGGAACATCTTACTGTCCATCCTGTAGTTCATCTTCTTGGCAGAGAAGTGCAGTCACTTCTCCTTGCTCTGCTGTCAAGTCTTCATTCATTCTGGAAAAGGGTTAGATGTTGGGCTCTGATTATAAATTACCTATCTGGTGTTATCAATGAGCTATTTGGGCATATGCATTATTATATATATTTATTACGAGGATATGATAGAGATGATCGCGATAATAACAAGAGGCTGATTTAATAGCATCTTAACAGCAGCATCCTAATCTATAGACATGTGTCCAAAACGTATTGAGGAAACTACAACCATCGGGTTGCAATATGTGTGTGTTTGGGTTAGTTATATTTAGAATCCCACCTGTCTCCGAAATGGTAGTATGATATTCCTCAATCCAAAATAATAGAGGTAGATTGCCAAAACTCCGTCTTCCTCGAGTACAACTGCCAACCGTATGGATAATGCATGAAAGGTTGTGTTGTGCAGCGTCAAGGTCTCGTGATAGGTTACGCGCTGAGAGGCGTGCCGCGTGGTCTCCGCGAGACTTGGTCCTGTCATTATATTTATAAAAAAGTCGTGCATAATTCAACCTTGAAAATCAACACCCCCTATTTTTCAATTTGAATAAAATATTTCTTTCAAAGGAACATCCATTATTTTGGCCTCTAGTTGTGGTTCCTCTCGCACATTTTTTCTAAATTGTAATATTTGTAAATTATTTGTAACTGTAGGGCCTACTTCTCTCAAAAGCCCACACAAAAGCCCATAGAAAGAGAGTATTAATAGCCATTCATTGTACTGAATAACCAATCATGACCATGTGACATTTAATCATAAAGAAGGTGGTGGAAGATCTTCTTCCAACAAGGGACCTAATCTCCATGAGTGACCCCCTTACTCACGTAGTCTCTCCACTAGGTAATCTGCATCATTCTGTCATTGAAATATCTCAGTTGGTTATATCTTGTTCTATTTTCAAGCATGCACTGGTCCTCCACCTCTATTTTGAAGGTTCCCACAGCGTTGGATCCCACCTATTTTGATGACAATAGTCATGCTCTTGTCGACCTCGCTGCTGACAATACTAGACTGACATCCCAGACTGATTCGCAAATACAGTTTGGAACCTCTTAGTTCATTATCGTTTTCCAAAGGGGGTTATCAAAGGGTGCAGACATACACCAGAGCAATTAAAGCATGACCTCTTGGATTTGTCTGGTTCCCAACCTTATTGCGATCAATAGAGTTAAATGTCTGCAAAATTGGAGATATGTTATGATTAGAAAACGAGCAGGAAGAGTTTGTATTTCTTGAATTTAAAAATGATGAATTTAAACAACTCTACCACTTCCGATATCAAAAACTGAAAGTCAAAGTGGAAGACAAAACGGTCACACGCTACAGATGGGGAAATGTCATAGCCTAATCTTCCAATCCACAAGATAATATCATATTTGTATGATAATAATGTTGTGGAGGTGTGTATATCCGACAGGGTCTGCTCTAGATGTTATGGCCGTATATCCTGCAGGAAGGTCAGGAGGTTTAATGATAACATTTACAAAGTTATTGTACATAAAGCTGTATCTTTAAGGTCCCTCCCATTCAAAGCCATGTGTACCACATCAAGTTTGGTGCCGGCCTCCATAAGGTTAAGCTTATCATCCTAGTGGACCTAAGCTTTGCACCCTGGTGGACACTGCTTTTGACATGTACTTGTTTGTTGTATTTTGTACTTGTATGTTGTCAGTCTCACATATCTTGCTGTGAGACAAGATATGTGAGTGTTTGAGATGCCCCTGGGACCTTGAATTGTAAATTGTATTTAGTTTTATTTGAAATAGCTTTGTGCATTCTTGGGCCAAATACTCCAAATTGTCTTCTTTATTATCTTTGCTTTTCATTAGAAAAATTATTATTTACCGAACAAAGAAACACGCATTTTTTTCGCGTTTGATAACCACATGGTGTCGCTGCGGCACTAAAAACGTGGTATTTTTGTTTTGTTTGTTTTGACGTGTAGCCATGGTAGACCCACGTCTTTCCCTCTACGTACAATATCAATACAAAGGCTCTAAAATACAGTTTCTGTTTGTAATTTTTCGTCACTACCTCGCAAAGAATACAGGCTAATATCGTCATGAGTTGTAGTAGTACTGAATACCATCAATGCGAATAGGGGCGTGGTTAACGCACGAGGGCTGCACTAGACGCGCCCCCTGACAGTAGGGAGGGACATCTGTTGTTATATAGTGTACTCTAAAAGTTACACAAGCAAGGAATGAGCTTTTATAATTGACCTGATCCACCTCAGGCGTTGAGCTTGCCCTCTAACACCACCTCATATCGATTCCAAAAAAGGAGATTCACCTTGACCACAGTCTATTGTCCCATTTTCTTTGATTCAAATGTAAATCCTGAACACCTTGAGGTAAGTTGTTTTGACAGATTAATCAATTACGCCGTCTATGTTTGGAAAGCAGCTTGAATATATCTCTCAAAATTTGATGTTTGATGTAGGCTTACAATTTTTTAATAATTCGTCTGAAACTGTTTCTCAAGTAGAACGTCTTTCTTGGTCTTTCTTTAGGATATTCATCTTTCATTGTTTTTGGAATATTCATCGACCACCAGCTTTTCCACAAAAGCAAATACACCATGGAGTTAAATTCAGTGATTTTAACAACTGCTGGGTCCGCCGTTTTTTTCCGATTGGTAAATAATGCGTTCGGACAATTACCAATGCCAGAATCTGCGTGCAAAAATGCATGGAGATGGAGAAATATCTGTACATCGTTTGTCCACAGTATCATCACTGGCATCTGGGCAGTACTCTGGTAAGTCGTTTTTGGCACTCAATTGGCCTTGTTTTGTTTTTGATTGTTATTTTTAAATCACTCATTGAACTGGACCGCATTCTTTTGGTTAAAATTTCTTCTTTCTTTTCAGCTTTTTCCTTCACCCACAGATGGCTGAAGATTTAATTGAGACCCATTCTGTTTTTTCTCACGCGTTGGTTTCAGTTTCAATTGGTGAGTACGACCCTTTGATTGGGATGAGAGGAGGGACAAGGACAACTCCATACATTCTCCCAATGTATTCGTGCGATCAGTTTTTTTTCAAAAGTCTTACCTTAGCTTAAAATGTAGGCCTATTAGCCAGACAAAATGCATACAAATAACAGTGTATTAGAATATTTGTGGTGCACGTATCTTACAAAATGGGTGCACTTTCTCTAACCTCATTACCAAAAAAGCACATTTTAATTGTTTGGTAAGCTGTTGCCATGTGTATCTGAAATTAATGGACAGTCTATCTCCCTGTCCTCCTTCAAACTCACTTTACAACATTCAGCATCACAAGAGTCTTGTAAACCAATCCCCTTCTCTGTATCTGTGTCGCTCAACACAGGCTCCCCCAGAATTCTCAGAATGTCCTGCATTCCTAGTGAAACAGCGGTTGTAGCTAAAATCAATGGAGGGCATTCTTGGTTCGTCCCAGGCACCAAACTAGTCCCATACTGCCCACATCCCACACCCATGTGGATAACCAGTGCATGATCTCAGAGGACTTATGCCCGCTGTCTGCTGCAACTGTATCTATGGAGGGAAGTCATGCCCCCCGCCCCCCTACCAACACCCGCAGCGAGTGGAACCGCTTCCTTTATGCCCCCCCCTGGTCCCCACCCACGGCATGGTCTGATTCTGGGGGACACAGCGGACTCCAAGGTCTATTGTATACTCAGCCATTCAGCTCTGTCCTGACTGTGCCAGGCTTCAAACTGCACATTTGCATTTGGACGGTCAGTCATTATGCACTTGGTGGCTTTAGGCCCAACCCCAGGCTCATACAACGGACAGACTGAGGGCGCATTCGCACTAGGCAAAGTTGCCCTGTACCGTACTCGAGTACGGTTGCCTCTTGTAAAAACGTCATCAAGTCGTAATACGTCAGCGGCAAGCGTCCGCTGCTTAGTAGAACAACAATGGAGAACAACACAGAGAACACAATTGGCACTTTACTGACTATGTTGTTTTTGAAACCGTTCTACCTCAGATTCAGCCCTCTCTCACTGAGCGTTTTTACACTGCCAAATATGCCGTTTTATGCCCGCCTTTTTCGCGGTGCGGTCCCCGCGTTTACACTGCCCGAGGTAAATTACCTGCTTGAGCTAGCACCCCAATTTACCCTCCCGGACCCTGCACACATTTGCGGTTTATTGGGTTTCATTCTGTTGCAAATGTGACAGCTCCGCGTTTCAAAGGGGGGGGCTTGGGTAGGGGTGTTGCTGTACAGCGATATCATCATGAGCAGTTCTAACTGGAGAGAAAGTGAAATCCGCGAGCTGCTGATCATGTGAGAGGGTGATGCAGTCGTGTTAAACAAAGACGTTGAAAGATCGTGCGATCTACGAGAAAGACGCAGAGGAACTTTCCTTACGAGGCTTTTGTCAGGATAAAAAACAAATGGTCAGCAAATAAAGAATATGTTGGCATTTTTGCAGCCTACACTCAGACGTGAACTTATTCTTGCATGCGGGTGTCTTCATTCATAAAAAAAGTTAATAATTACGTATGCAATTTATTCTAGATGTCTAGACTCCATGCGCAGCCACGCCTTCTCAAGTGAACCAAGAAAGCCCGCGCCGTGACGAACGGGGGATTTTTTATCAAACACTCAACCTCGCTATGGCACCAACGTGAATCCACTCGTGAACCGCTTGCCGCCATGTTTATTGTTTAATGGGGTAGAAGGGTCGCATGGACTATAAAAGTCATCCAGCTCAGGTTGCGTCTCCGTGCGTGTGCGCCTGTCGGCTCATTAGCATCTATAGAATTGAACTGTACTTGAGTACGGATGGTGTGCTCAAACTAGCCAAACGATCTAGACTTTAGGGGGAAAACGTACTTGAGTACAGTGAAGATGGCCTAGTGTGAGTGCACCCTTAAAAGGAACGAGCTAGTCGACTTCCATCGAGCTTCCTCAACATCTCTGTTGCTATAAACTGGGTTGACCTCTGACCTCTTTTTTTTGTGCGATTCCGTTGTACCTGTTGACCGATTCACAAATGCATATTTTAGTTTTTGATTTTCCAATGGGCGGCAACAACCGGTTAGGGTCAACTCTAACCCAGGGGAACACATCTTTGTTGTTTATGAAAAAAATAAATAAACATAGGCCGCTTCATCCTAGCAAACCTGCCCGAGATTAGCTAAACAACTGTGATTGGCCCAACCTGGGACAGGCCTTCTGGAAATCTGTCTGAAAGGAAGGGGGCCGGACGCATGTGCGAGAGAATAATAGATGAGCTGCCATACTCGCCTGGGGCCCACCAAAAGGTTTAGTACTATGTGCTTGTTCTCGGTGCACATAGATGTAAACAATTATGGATGGAAGTGGCATCAAATTACCTGCAGAATACAAGAGCAATCGACGTGTCAAAAACACTAAGAGTCTGTTGGTTTCTTATGCGGGATACTACCCTCAATGTGTGGAGCAACCTAAAGATCAGAACAGTAAGAGGAAAGAAAATCTGTTTATAAATTAAAAAAAAACGAACACAGCAGCTCATGTTTTTGAGTTCAAAAAACAAAATCCATATTAAATTCTCATAAGGCCTATAGTCCCACATTGACCGATGGATGTGTTTTTATCATATTCACAAAAGAGGGTTCATTCTAACCCCCCCCCCCTCCCCCCTTCCTCATCTTAAACGCCTCATTGTTTTTCCAGTGTTTGAAAAGCAGTTTCCATGGCTACAGCCGATAGCTGGTGGGGGGTAGGTGGGCATTGTATAAATAGCTCCTCATCAAGCCACATCTTGGTTGCCTTTCCCGTTGTAGTCATGGAAGCAGGGTCCGACACTGACACGCATGATGTTGGAAGAGGCTGCTCTTGAGCTATAGGAGGCCGACTAGCATTTGGAGGGTTTATGAGTTGGTGCATCAAAAGCCTAAAGAAGAGGACAAAACTGACTAACACCGGATGTCTTCACAGGTTATTTCATCTATGACTTCTTTGACATGGTGGTGCACCAGAAGCTCAGTCAGTCCTGGGAACTTCTCTTTCATCATGTGGTGGTAAGTGATTCAGCCGAGAGCTGAAGACTGAGCAAACACAATGGTCAAGGGAAGTCTTGGGAGAGTATCTTGTGGGCTGATATCAGTTAATCATTAACAAAAAAAAGTCCAGATATACACCAGTTTTGATCCCCTTATTTAAGCCTTGACCTGTTTTACAGCCAAGTATGTGTCTTACAGAACCCTCCCCCAATCTCCTATGATGCTAACCACACATCTTTTTATCAACAACCTGAGCTCTGTCAAAATAACCCAAAGACCAGTGGCAATGACAGGGTTTCCCGGAAGTAAATGTGAATAATGTAACGAAAGGCATTCACATGAGTTGAAGAGACACTCATATTTGGCATTGTCTAAAGATGTTTGTTTGAGAAAGAGGCTTAGTTTGTTCCATGTGGTTTTAGGTAAAGGAGAACAGATCTTCATGCTTAGTCTCTGTGTTGGTGAATCGAGACAGAAACCGTAGATGTGGGCTTGCAGTCCTTTATTCTTTGTATGTGACATTCCAGTGCTTCATCGAATGTGCATAGGCACGTTGCATAACGGGTTGTAATGTACGCATTCAGCAATAAGGCAACTGAGTAACCGCTCAAGGAATTTAAAGCAGACATATTATTTATACTGGTATGGGGTGCACATGTATTTATATTAGTGATCACTCTCACTGCAGTAGTTCGGAATCTGACTACAGTAATAGTAACTCGCAGTATTATTCTCACTGCAATTCTGGTGACACTCACTGCAGTTGTAGTGACCCTCACTGCCGTAGTACTGGATCAATCTAAAAGCCATAATAGTGACTCACTGCAGTGACACTCACTACCGAAGTTGAGTATCTTGCTGCAGTACTAGTGGCTTTCACTGCAATAGTACTGTCCCTGACTGCAATAGTACTGACTCTCACAGCAGCAGTCGGGACTCTCCCAGCAGTACTCATGGCTTTCACTGCTGCAGTGACTCTCACTGCAGTAGTAGCTGCGCTCACTGCAGAAGTAGTGATCGGCCCTGCAGTAGTTGTGACCCTCACTGCAGTGGTACTGACTCCAACAGCAGTAGTGGCTCCTACAGCAGTAGTAGTGGCAGGCCATTCAGTAGTTGTGATTCTCACTGCAGAAGTAATGACTCTCACTGCAGTACACCCTTATTCAGTTAAGAGTGGGCGGGTTAATGTTGTTTTCGCCTTCCCTCTCTGGGAGTTAAGTCAGAAGGAGCCCCAACTTGGCTGGCAGCCCTCAGATGGTCATCACAATTTGGGGAGAAAACGGCGAGGACCTTACCTTTCTCCCCTTTCTCTACCCCTAAACTGGGTCAGCTTTTCTCGCTCCCCCTCAACACCCGGGTATCTGCCAGTGTTTTTTGTTTTTTATTCCTCTCGCCTTCCTTTTCCAGTGATGTGCAGCCCTGTATTTAGTAACTTGGTCCCTCTTCTTTTTTTTTTTTGGAGGATTAATGGAAAACAAAGATGTATTTGGAAAGGAACGGGTGGAAAGAGGAAATACTTGTTGTCTTTTAATGTGCTTCATAAGTCATTGTTATTACTCATGGTGGGCTGAACTCTCTAATGGGTGATCAATCGTGTGTGTGTGTGTGTGTGTGTGTGTGTGTGTGTGTGTGTGTGTGTGTGTGTGTGTGTGTGTGTGTGTGTGTGTGTGTGTGTGTGTGTGTGTGTGTGTGTGTGTGTGTGTGTGTGTGTGTTACCTACAATTTGACAAATGCCTTGAGAGTTAAAGCCACTTGCAGCTATGCCATCAGCAATAGGGAAATCATCATGACAGTACTGAATGTGAACCATTCATACAAACCATGTTATTTCCATTCCATAATGTTAATAATTCTGAGTGCTGTATGAATACATTACTGGCTAAAGAATCTGACACAGACCCTATTGTTGTATTGCTTCACGTCTGATTGACACCGATTACAGGGTCTTTGGAGTCCACTGCTTCTGGTTTTTCCATTTTAACACAGGAACACGCAGCTGTGGAATACTGTAGGACCACAAGAACTCAGTGCGGAAATTAGCTTGTGGTAGCGGTTGTGGAAGGAAAGAAACTCTTATAGCATTTTAGCCAAGTAATTGATTATTTTTTGTGGCCAAAGATATAAAAATGTTTTCACCCTTATTAACTCTATTGTAACAATCTCTAATTGCTTATCTTATTGTTGCTATTCTATCGCCTCAGTGTTTTCCAGGACCGTTTCCTGTACCTAGCTGACCTCATTCGAATGGCTGCTCTTGTCTCTAAAGTTCTTATTATTTTACTCTTACACTGTATGAAAAAAAAAGTTCTTACTCTAGAACTTGCTGGACGAGGGGAATAACAAATTCTTTCCATTCCATTTTCAAATTATTCCTCCCTTGTTACTTAGTTCAGAGTTGCAGTCTGCTAGTGTCGAAGAAAGACCCAGAACATGCGACTATTTCCACATCTAGCACAATTGAGGCTGATAATTATGGGCGTCCGTATCCTCTGTTAGTTCATGACCTTTAACCTTGGCTTGTCGAACTGTTATTCAGACACCGGATGCAGTCATGGCAGTGAGGTCATTAAAATACACGTTAAAAATCAGAACTATGGCACTGTCAAACAGAGCTGGCTGGAAAATGTGTATTTGGATTAATTCTGTCCTTATACACCGGCTATTCCGTTGCTGAAACAAGGGAAGTCTTCCAAACCATGCTTGGAAATACTAAGTCAGTGGCGTTACGGTTACCCGGAATACAAACCCCAGTGCGTTAGGATAATTTTCCTTCATGGAGATAACATGTCCATCTTGGTGGATGTCTCTCCACAAATACCATCACCCTTTTCTCATTAGGTGGAATTGAGTTTATGAGAGTCAAGGTAGCCAACGAGTCTCCCATTGGCTAATGTCAGCAACATCACGCGGGAGCGCATGCGGTGTCCAATCACATCTGTTCGGCTTTTCCCCTGTCCAGTCTTATCAGACAACAGCCTCACCTTTTTTCGTTCTGTTACATCCTCTAACTTTATCACCAGGCCTTTGGGCTTCAGCCTGTTGGACTGAGGCGCATGTTGGTATTTTATGAATGAATCTATATGTGGTGACACTGCATAGCACTGTGGTGACGGCCCAGGGTTTGCTCTCTCCAGGTAGTTTAACCAGAATAACTCGTCTTTACCAGAAGCCTTATCTTCCCGGCCCATCAGGTTTTCCTGGCTTCGCCTTATCTTTTCACTGTTTATTTTAGCCCCCCGTTGTCATCTAAACCTACAATATAGTACGGCAGCTATGAGACATTGCATCATATTGGTTTTGCAGGGAGCTTCTATGTAATCATCCATGGTGTGAAGCATCTTAACCACAACCTTAAAGCCTTTCATAAACCTGATTATCTCTTTTAAGCCCTGACTGCATCTTCTCAGGGCTGCCTGGATTTTCTTGGTGACTTGAGGGGAGTTTAGGACTGTTTCCATGGATGCCTGAAATGGGGGTTTTCCCCTCAAGGGCTGGCTCTCTTTAAACTAACATTATCCAGTATAGCCGGAGCCATTTGCAGAACAGTGGACAAATACCAGTGACTTTAATCTGATCCAGAGAGCCGCCACAAACAATTGCAGGGTGCGTAGGAGTGCTCTGATGTGGGAGAACTTGGGTATGTTGAAGACGATCCTAGTTGCTGCATTCTGGGTACATCCACTAGGTCCAGGTCAGAGTAGAGAAGAGAAAGAGGGGTGTGTGTGTGTGTTGCAGGGGAACCCTCATCCAGCATATATTTCCAGCCACGATGACAGACATCTGGTTTCCACATGAACCACAGTCTAAGGAAGTCACACATGCACGCACACACAGGCAGGCAGTGACTCCCAAACACATATGTACACACACCGTGTTTTTAAGGTGATTACATTAATAATGTATTCGCCTTCTCTTGTTCCTTAGTTCTCATTGTTGTATTTTCTGTTAATTATTATCCTCTCTCTCTCTCTCTCTCTCTCTCTCTCTCTCTCTCTCTCTCTCTCTCTCTCTCTCTCTCTCTCTCTCTCTCTCTCTCTCTCTCTCTCAGAGCCCCCTATAATCCATCCAGCAGCCTTTGTCCCCTCTTCAGTTCCCTACCCCCATTCGCCCTGTCTCTTCCACACATCCCCACCTTCTTCTTTTTTCTCCCATTCCAGTGTAAGAGCTGTTTGACATTGGCTGATCCATTGGCATGAACACTTTTTTGGGGGGGTCGAGGAGCATATCTCTAGTCATGTGGAGGTAGGGAAACTAGTTTAATGTACAGCTAGGTGGGGCACTTGGGATCTACTGGGTCTTTGCTACGCCCGATGACTCAGACATGCTGGTAATTCCCTACCCGGTTCCTCCTGAAATTCCAACCCACCTACACATCCTGGCCGAGCATGTTATTGTGTGTGTGTGTGTGTGTGTGTGTGTGTGTGCTTGTGTACATGTGTAACAGTATGTGCACACAGTAAGAATCTACAGTTTGCACATCAAACACACAATGTGAGGTAGTTTAGTTTCAGGCAATTCATTCTGTTCTCTGCTGTGATGGGGATGCAGGCGAAAACAATTATCAATGTTATTTCAGTGACTTTCTGTCAGAGCAAACGGATGAGTATTCATGAAAATGAAATTCCGTGGTGGAGTGGCTGGAGTCAGCTGACAGCTGGCTGATCTCCGGCCTGTTGTCGGACTGAGGCTAACGCAGGTCTCATGACGGTGGCCATGGCCTTCGTGTGTGTGTGTGTGTGTGTGTGTGTGTGTGTGTGTGTGTGTGTGTGTGTGTGTGTGTGTGTGTGTGTGTGTGTGTGTGTGTGTGTGTGTGTGTGTGTGTGTGTGTGTGTGTGTGTGTGTGTGAACACAAACTTAAGGGACAAAGTCTGACAGTGCATGGTTATACTATGTTTAAGTGATTGTGACCATGAGTGAATGGTGATGCAATCATGAGCCTATATGCATCTCTTTTAAGGCCTTTTCGTAGCGTTTTGTAATCATCCCATTTAGTTTTCCCAGAGTAAATTCAAGCCCCATCCTTAATGCTCCTCGCAAAACATCTGACCAGGACCAGATGGTAACAGATCCCTGTTCCCATATCCCTAAACTTTCCTTATTTCAAAACCGGAGCCTTTTGGGTATTAAGGCAGAACAACTGGATGACCGAATAGCTTCGGCCATTGTCTTTTTATTTGTTGTGATGCAACAACAAGAAGGCAAACGCACCTAAAGTCATACTGTTTTATACAAGATATCTAACTTCCTCCTGGTACATTCCCTGCTTTCACTCCTAATAAGGCCAATAACGCTGGTGATTGGCAGCATGAAGCTGTGTCCTGGTCACGTCTGGTCATCTGCTCAGTTGCATGATTTGCTGTTATGCTCCTAACGGAAAGAAATCTGAAAACGTCGTTGATTTATTTCACTGCCAAGCAGGTTTGGCAGAAAAGTTTAAATCTATAGTTTGAATCGATTTCATACATGGGATGATGATGGTTTTCATAGCCAGCATGCCAGATGAAAGCGCGTGCGTGCGTGCGTGCGTGCGTGCGCGTGTGTGTGTGTGTGTGTGTGTGTGTGTTAAATAATCGAGTCTTGACGGCCTTGATGATCTACATACATATCTCACCATTTGCCATTCAATCCTCTTGTTTAACATGGTCCATAGGTTCTGAACATGTCTTGCAGTCCTGCCAACACTCTTAGTTTGTTATCACAGTTGTTTTGTTTGGGGATATGTATTGTTACCTTGACTTAAGATTTTCCTGTACACGCCAATAAATCCTCTTTCACTTCTTTACCGAAGATTTTTGAAAGATTTGTGAAAAATGTACAGAGATCATCACTAATCAACATGTATGACAATAGTGTTGGACATACTGGTTAAGGTAGCCTTTACATGTTGCTTTAACATGGCAACCACACAGTCAGAAAGACACCAGGCTGGACATATCCATACATACATTTGCATAGAAAGGTTCAACGCCCTGCATATGAACGAATCCTCACTGGGATCAGTCAGATCCCAGTGAGGATCTGATTAAAATCTACCGGTTGTGCAGATTTTAATTGAGCTCAGTGGGAGGCCATTATTGGAAACAAACAGAAACACAGCACTGTTATTCATCCCTTTTTGTTTCATTTAGATAGGATCTGGCCTTTTTAGGCATATGCCCTTTCTGTCTTTTTTTTTTAACTTGACTTACCTGTTGCTAGGATTTAGGAGCAATTATTTGTTGGAACTGGTATAGCCATACATCAGCTGTAGGGGACTGGTATGAGGTGCGAGAAATTCTGTTTGAGTTGACTCTGTATGAGCCAACATTGATCTTATACGAATCCTGGCTAATGTCAGACCCATCTTGGAATCTCTTCTGTGATTGGTTGGAATGCATCTTGCCTACCAGTCAAAGGCAAAATTGCAAAATTGCAAAGTTGCAGTTGAAATCTCACTCACTCACTCACACATACAGAGCAGGTTAAAACACCTGTTTTTTTGTGTAGTTACTCCCATTCTTCATACTACCTTACCATGTTCATGCAAATCCATGAAGGTGAATACTTAAAATATAGTCAGGAGGTTTCCGTCACCTTTTGACCCACTATGAAAACGGTTGTGTGTGTCGGTCTTGTTGTTGACGTGTAGCCTCTTGTGTGAAGCACCAGACTTAACAGGGTTTTAGCTGGACAACGTCAGCTCATGCTGATTCATGCTTGGCTTCAACAAGGGGATTACATGGCTTTACCAAACCCAGTGTGCACCCCCCGGCCACTGACAGAATGGGGCTTGGTTTCTGGTATCATTTATATCAATAGTGAGACATAGATGGCCAACATATGCTCTCGGTGGCCGGGTTGAGGTTGGAACCATTGTCACCCTAGGATGGACGTTTGCTGGCTAAACAGGATGATAAGCCTGTATTTTTGTCCCTTTTGTCTGTTAATAATTGCCTGGGCTACACCTCATGAAAACATGTCTTGAAGTGAAGTGCTCATCCTCATGATGTGTGGGTAGAAAAAAGTGTTGAGCTGCTTCGACCTTAAGCTGGCGTCACACCGCCTTGCGGCAGCTCACCGCCTCCATTCATTTCAATGAGGGAAGGGCGGCAGAGGGGAGGCGGTTACAAAAGCGGCTGTTGGACCAGGAAGCGGTTGTAGCCCACGTGAACGGGCACAGATTTTGCCCTACCGCTCGGCTTTCCCCGCGTTGAACCTTTCGGCGGCAGCCGCCCGGCGGCGACAGCAGCCGCTTTTGGAAACCCCTGGCCCTTCACACCGCCACGCTGAACCCTCCGGCATCCAGGCGGTGACATGGGCGGTTATCGCGCGGCGGTGTGCAAGCAGCTTTAGGGTTGGATTGTTGCTGTGCTCTTTGTATTTTCAGTTAGGTGTCCCATTACAACAGGCGATGTTATCAGTGTCGTGGAAGTTATGGTAAACACTACCGCTTATTTTTATGTCCTTCAAACATCATAAAGATGAGACCACCATCATAAAACCTTAGGGAACAACCTTTTCACTCTTAAATCTACACACTTGTATAACGCTTACATAAAATACTCATCAGTGTTCAAGGTCTAGAACCTCTGGGGCCTGATTTAAATGTTTAGGTTTCTTTTATCAAGCTCATTGTGTTTCACATTCAAATTACGTTATGGTATGAACTGTGCGTGCGACTGCACTTGCCCCTACCTCAGTGGTTATCCTATTTAGAAATTGTTGATGATAAAACAGAAACTGACAACACACTAAAGTAAGGGTGAATCCAAAAATCTGGACCCATCCCATGTAGAAAAAAACGATGTGCCTGTTTGCAGACACTTATTAAGTGCATGGATGGCTGCACTTGCTGACCTCAAACACGAAAGGCCATATCAGATGTTTGGCTTGGCTACATCTATTTTAGAAGTGGTCGTGAAGTATACCTGCCATACCCTAGTGGAATTTCAATGAGGAGGGTTCCGGAGTTTAAATTAGTCTTGTCGCTTACGTCAAAATCTCTGCTACCTATAGGACTTGTATATCAGAATGCATCATGTTTTTGTTGTTATTGCTGATACTACGCCCTTTTGTGGTGCCACGAGATAGTTGTGTTAATGTAAAGCCTTAAATTAACGTAAATGTACTGTGACCTAGGTATATCACGATTAATTACTCAACAATTAATTACTTAAAATCCTATCCTTTTATACTTCTGACATTTTTTATTGTACAGCTTTAGTAAAAATGTATTGTAACTTCATTATTGTAATTATTCCCCACCACGTTTATCCATGCATGTGTTTTTCCATGCATGTATTTTTCCGCTGTTTGCTAAAGATGTGTGTGTACCAATGGCGCGCACAGTGCTGTTCCTCCAAGTGTGTCTTCATGTATTTTACACATCTTGCCCTCTTTCTCGCTCTCTTTCTCTCTCCCGCGGCCCGCCCACTCCCTGCTCCCTCCCTCTCCTAACCCTATGGCGCCCCACCCTATAGCTGTGGTGCGTTTCACACGCAACAGTACATCGTGCTCACGTGTCCTGTTTCCAAACATGGCACCCGTTTTTTGGCCCTGACCTTTCACTCACTGAGGGATATAAACAAATGCAAGGTGAAGACTGTTCATTCTCAAAATACCAATAGTTGGACAATAGGCCACGCTTTATTTTATAATTAATTAGTTCTCAAACTGCCCCAACCATTGTTCACAGCATCCGATATGCACTTTTTATTTTTTCTAAATGCCTATATTTGTATCAGAATACCCTTTTGTCCTCTTCTAGATGGTAATTAGGCTGGTGGATTTATGAATGGTTTAGTTACGGCTTCTGGCAAGTCTTGCCAGGGATTCGGGAATCCCTTTTGGCGCCAAATGCTTTTCTGTTGTGCAGATTTTCCACCTGCCACAACACTAATGTGGGAGGGTATGAAGCCTGCACGCCTTTCTCGGCTATGTTGTTTTTCTCGCTATTATCGAATTTTCGGTTCAGCTAAATTCCCTGTAGTTGGCTCATGGCGGCTGCCGCCACCTAGTGGCTATTTGTTGATTACATCACAGGCGTTTCATAAGAATTGAATTCCAAAGGTCATTGTCATGCACTGTCTTACTCTCAGATTGGAGGAAGATATTAAATGATTTGTTTTCAAGTTTCCACATCAAGTGCTAGCCTGCCGATCAATCAGCTTTTTGTTTTCATTCCGAAAGTTTAAGGCCTGCAGCTATGCGTTTTGTAAACGTATGAAACTAACTCACTCAGTCGCTCACTTTCTCTGTCTCTCTCACCTCTCTCAAATGATTGGCCTGTAAAAAATAAGCAAATGGCAAAATGACCAACCTCTGTCTCTGTCTCTCTTCACCCCGCGCAGGTGATCACGTGCTTTGGCATCTCGGTGCTGTCCTTCCGCTTCGTGGGCTTCGCCGTGGTGGCCCTGCTGGTGGAGATCAACTCGGTGTTCCTGCACCTGCGGCAGATGCTGCGCATGGCTGACCTGGCGTCGGGCACCCCCTACCGGGTCAACAGCATCGTCAACCTGGGCACCTACGTGGTGTTCCGCATCAACACGCTGGCCTGGATGACGCGCTGGCTGGTGCTGAACCGGGACAACGTGCCCCTGGTGTCCTACACGGTGGGCAGCGTGGGCATGGCCATCATGACCGCCATGAACATCGTGCTCTTCTGCCGCCTGCTGCGCAGTGACTTCCTGAAGAGCAGTGCGCGGGAGGGCAAGAAGGAAAAGGAGATGTGAGCAGGAGGAGGTGGCGATAAGAGGAGAAGGAGGATGGGGAGGAGCAGCAGCAGGAGGAGGAGGTGGTTGTGTAGGAGAGATCCGGTTGATTCCCAGACATAGTTTTGCCGTATATATATGTATACACACACGTGTATGTACTATATCAGTCTCAACACTTTGTACAATAATGCCTGATTCTTTTTTTTTGGAAATTGTGGATTGTCACACAAGCGTCCGTTGTGCCTCCAAAGACAACAGTTCTTAGTGAATTACCTCGTTTTGGCCCACTGTATCCGAATATCTGTGCTAGGAAGTTGGGAGGAGCACATAGGAACAGCACATACAGACATGCTTTGTGCAGAGAGCTTTCCACGGCCTTGGTTTGCTTGTGGTTCCATGGGAATGGGCAAGCTATTGTGAAGCCTCACATGCTGGTGAGTATCGCCTGAGAATATGTAAGAATTAATGAAGAAAAAAAAGTCAATGTGCAGTACAACCTTGTAAGCTAACTCGGGTATAATATAATATTGGATACTCTACAAACAAAGTAAACACTGTTAATGAGACCATTTTGAAGTATGCCACATGCAGTATGTGGAACAAGTAATAACTTTTCAGCTAAACATTATTTTCAAAGGTAATAATTTTCTCTTCTATCAAGTACTTTGGAGTATGTGGAGTCTTAAAATGTCTCAATTAACTGAAGCACTGAAGTCTTAACTAAACATGCTTGATACCTCAGGGACTATATATGCTTTTGCTTTCTCTCTTGCTTATTACAAACCTTGCTCTAAATGTTAATGTCTCTTTTTAAGGAATAGTTGTCTTTCGTATGTGGCAGTTCGAGACAAACTGGACAGTGTCTTGCAGTTGCATTGTAGTAAGATTTTCCTATCTATTAGTAATTGGACTATAAGATGAACATTCAGACGGAGTAGACGGCTGCTTGTTATTGTTGTTGTTGTTCTACTGTTGGCATACAGAGGGCGCTGCACTCCATACTATTACCTCATTGGCTACAAAACATTTTTCATAACCTCAATACGTTTCAGTGCTATTTTACTATTTTACTATAAGTATATGCCTATTAACATGCAGGAGCTGTTGCTTTTGTCCTTTTTTTTTTATATATATATATATATATATATATATTAGTGATTGGAAAGGAATGAATCAGCTTAAAATCGCATACAAGCACTACCATTATGCCTTTTGTACCGATTTCCATCCTGGCATAATTTCTTAAAACTGTTAACATTGTGTAAAAAATTAAGCTATTCTTTTTTAATGGTTTATCGTATATGGATATTTTTGTATATTTGTAATTTATTTGTGCTAAAAGTTGTGAAGAAAAACTTTTGGAAAAGGATAAAAAAAAGAAAATCTGCTGTGCCATTTGTGCAGTTTATTTGTTTACTTTAATTGATATTAAATGTTAAAGCCATGATGTGGTCCAGCACTGTGCTTCAGTTCTTTCTTTATTTTTTGGGATTTTCTGAACTAAAATAGTTTGCCCTGTTGTGTGAAACAGCATGTCAATATTGATATTGGCTGTTGGAGATCCTAAAGAGGGCTACAAGTATGTGGGTGCACAGTGATTGGTAGTCTAATTTGCTGCCCTATAGAATAATTGCATTTGAATGATAGGCTTGGCCTCGAAGTTACTGGTTTACGACTTCAGGAAATAGCTGAATGAAACATGTTATCCACTCATCCTAATCAGCCCAAAGTATTGGGATGCAGTGATTTCCAAATGTACTTACTATTGACATGTTTGTATAAGAAAAGCTTAATTTGTGCTGTGTTTTTTTGATTTGTCTATCGGCATACATTTATTCGGTTCCATTTCTGCAAACTCTTCAGGCAGCTTTACCTTCTGCAGCTTTCCACCCTGAATATGAATGTGTTTATTGTTATTAATGACTGTATGTTGCCATTTGATGGTGTCCACTTCTGCTTTGTGCCTTTGTGATTTTTTTTTTTCATGCTACTATCCCAAATCATTGTCCTTCTCTCACCATTTGACTAAAGATTTGTATTATGGTAAAGATGAGATTCTGTCCAAGACCTATTTTTCTTATACAATATGAACAGTTTGTTTAATCTTTTTGTTATTGACTACATTTTATTGGACTAGACATGTAAAGAAGGGTTAATGTAAAATGGGATGGACTTGAGTGAAGTGGTTTGATTATCTTATGATTATTTGTGATTTACCTTTTCTTTTTCTTGCTGAGGTGTAAATCGTTGGAATTGACGGTGGTTTATATATATATATATATATATATATATATATATATATATATATATATATATATATAAAAAGCCTGTTTGGACTGAACGATTATGAATTGATTTGGGCAATATTAAGCATTGTTATTGCGAAGGTTAAAGGTGTTTTAACCCAACTATAAGCCTAGAATAATGGTACACGTGTTTATTAATGGTTAATTATGCAGGTTTTTGACTCCAGTGTATTTATCCAGTGTGAACAATAACATATATTATATATATAAATCTACAAAAATAAAGAACAATAATTCCTATTTTGAGCCTCTTCCTTTCAAATATGTGAACGTATTGCTGAGCAGGTCGTAGCATAGGTGCCAGTGTAACCTCTGCCATCACCATCCATGCTACTGAAATCAAACAACTTCAATTTACAGCTACAATAAGCCTACATGACAGGTTTCAGTTCAAGTTTATTCAGTTTAAAATCAGCTAAGTTAGATTTACATCGAATTAAAATGCGGGTTTAGTCCGTCTGAAGGATGGCTAGGCTGTATAGCCCAGCCCCCAGCTTAACAGTGTGTTTTCCTCAGTGCTGACAAATGGAGCCAACTGGATGCTGAATATTAGGAGTGAACCGTCCAATCAGCAGCACTGCTGACTCCGTCGTACGATTATCCCCAGCCTTCCGGTCACGGTGCGGTGTTGTCACTGTTCTCGGTACCGGAGCAGACAGTGTGTCTTATGTTGAGGCTACACAGGGAGATGTGTGCGGTAAAACGGATTGCGCATCGTTTTTTAGTGGATGTTCGTGGTGACCTCTCCATTTGCATGTGTTTATTCTTGATCGACACGGATGTCTCCATGAGAACGACCTGCCAATAGACCGCACTGCGGTGCGTGTTGGTTATTTGTGATCTCAACATATTTGCGAATTTCGGTTTCTTTTGTTGGATCAAACGTCGCCACATGCAGCTTCAAAGCCTTTTTTTTTTTACGCCACATGCTGCAGCGATAGCCTGCATGATTTCGACCATCAATGTTAAACAAGATGCTCCGGTCGGAGGACTTGTTCATCACTCAGATCAATCCAATTTCTTAAAATTGTAAAGGGCTTTGACATCAAGAGGTAAGCTTGCCAGTTATAACTGTAAACGTGTCATTTCTGACATTGTCAGTAGATGGAAGGTCTCCATCGTTAACAGTTTTGGATTTAATTCCTGGTTTATACTGCATGACCTAGATATAGCTGACCTAACTTTATTTTCTCTACATCAAAATTGATTGTGAATATGTTATATGCTAAACTTGGATACTTGTATTTCAGCTATAGCACAGGCACTGAATAATATCAAACATAATTACAACAAGATATTTCCATTTTGTAGAATAATGAGCATTCGATGATTGTTTGCTGTCTGCCTGTCTCCCTGTCTGTCTGCCTGCATTTCTGCCTACCTGCATATACCTGACTGTCTGTCCTTCAGTCTATCCGACTCACTCCCTTTTACCTAGTGACAGAAGAAAACGTGTTAAAAGTGAAAAACAAACGAACGAGGCGAGAGTTACCTTAGCAGAACGCTCCTATCCCCTAATCCTAGCCATGTCTGTTGTTTCACCACTCTACCTAGTGTGTGTGGTGCTGGGAGGACTGGACCATGGACTCTGAGTGCAGCCTGCCTGGTCAGCTGGCCAGCGTGGAGCGCAGCACAGTTTTCCTTCAGCAGGAACATGTCTCCCTGCTCCAGGGTCTCCACCTGGAGGTCCTGGCCCTGCAGAAACGATGCACAGGTGAGCCTCTACTAGTGTGTGTGTGTGTGTGTGTGTGTGTGTGTGTGTGTGTGTGTGTGTGTGTGTGTGTGTGTGTGTGTGTGTGTGTGTGTGTGTTGTTTGGAGAGCACTTATAATCAGGAGGTACTATATGTACAGCCATTTTGGTCTAATATGCATATAGTGTACAATACTGTGACTCACCTCACAGGCTATGATGTCATGCCTGGATTCCTGGATGCCTAGGTCTTGTTCTCTGTAAGTGGCCTTGTGAACTGGCTCTCCATTTAATCAAGCCGTGAGTCGGAGGGGTTCTGCTGATGCTGTGCATTACAGATACACCAGAGACCAGCTATGGATAGTCACATAAACATACCCATCCATCATGCAGAACTCCTCTATGTTTGAGCCATAGTGATCCATATAAATTAGATTAGACCGTTAACTGCACTGTGTGTTTATGTGTTTGATTGTTTTTCTTAGTTCCAGCCTTAATGAAGAAGCTATAGAGTGTTGAATGAGACTAAGAAAAAAGCTATTTAATGCAGATTAGAACAATCCCACCATAACATCAGAGCTTGTTATTCAACATTAAGGAGATTGCTATTTAAATGCATGGGTGGTTTCTCACTGAGCAGGAATGAGTGAATGTTTTGTATGTCCTTGAGCCTTTCGAGAATTAACCCGATTCCTGGATTAAGTAGCTTGCAGTCATGTATCAGGGTGCATGTGCAATGGCTTGTTTTAATTGAAGATGTATGAGAGGTTTCTGCATGCGCACTCAGAAGCTCAAATGTATGCATAAAGAAATATTCTCTCATGCTTCCTTAAAAGGAATGTACCTTTTGCTGTACATTATATCTGATGAAATGGAGCATGGTGGAGGCATCACTGGTAGTCACTGACACTTCGGATCAGGCACATCTCTCCATCACTGCCTAGCTGTTGGCCTTTTGCCTTGGGGACTTCATGAGCTGTTAAGACTGACCGATCAGGATCCCATTTGAATCATGTATTTGAAAGGATTATGAAGGTAACCGGGCGAGGCATTGACAGCGTAGGGCTGATGTTGGTTTGACAGTGTGCAAATGAAATGTGAGATTGCTGTCGGTAGTCAGCTGGAAAAGCCTCAGTAGAGAGTGGAACTGGAGGAAAGACATTTCTGCTACAAACTGACTCCCCTGAACTGCTGTTCAAGCGGAAATTTCCTGGAATGGATTCCTGGATTGCACTAACATTTAACGTGCCAATTTTTTTTCTCACTTATTCTCACTCTTTTGTGTCTCTCTGCTGGTGTAATCTGTGTGGCTGGGGGTTCGCTGTGCTAGCAGAAGGAAGAGGTGTGGCAGAGTGTCAATCAGAGGATAAAAGTGTAGCTAGCGATTAGGGCTGCTCCTATTTTCATGTTCAAATGTCTTTTTCGCCTTTCTGAGTTTAACTTCATTATGAATCATTCATATGCACACTCCTATATTATTTATCGCTTTGAAAAATCTTGAATGAAGATGAAAGGAATTACGATAATTTTCATCTTTCCTTTCCAGAATAACATAATGCAGAAATCGACTGTAAGAGAATACTATCATTCATAACTTTTAATATATCATTACTTATGTATTAACTAGTAGGCTATTGTAGCAGAGCTATGAGCAGATCTTGAACGAGCCTATATAGGTATCTTGTCTGCAGCCCCTCCAGATGAAGACTAGTCACAACAAAGAGAACAGAGACCCAGCAGGCTATATTCATGCCTTTTTAAAGGCCCAGCAAATATTGAGGCATGAGTTAATTCCTTCTAAATTATTAGAACATAGTAACCGCCTTAGCATGTTTCATGAGCACTTTCCGATTTGTCTGTTAAAAGTGTCCTATGCAAACCCAACATCATGTATACTGTGTTTTACTGCATTTTTTCAATTACACATGATGCAATTGGTTGACTTGGTTCACTGTGAAAATATATAATGTGTTGTGTTATCGTGATTGATTACATATCTGTTCAGGACTGAAGTCTCAAGATACAGTACATCTGAGAGTATATCATTACATCCCCATACTGGCGCCCAAAAAATCTATTGAATACGTAATCCTTCAAAAATGAGCCATAGCCAGACATGATATATATAGGTTGTTGCAATCCGATCATATAGGATCAAGTGTTTCATCCTCTGCGGCAGTCTTTTCAGCATACTTCTCTTCTTTCCTGTCCTTCTTTTCTCAGAGCTGGCCTGTGAGCTGAGTATGAAGTCTCCAGGTAAAAACCAAATAGGTAAGTCAAGCACTGTAACGTTGCTGTTCTTCTCAACGGTCTTCCTCTTGCTTTACTCTCCGCCATCTTCCCTGCAGAGCATGAGGTCTGAGCAGCATTGTTTATGCAGCACTCTCCACATGACCTCTCTTTCGGCACTTATAGCCTCACAACATTCATCAGTCTTTTATACACAACCACTGCATCCATAGCTCTCCTCCTCCTCCTCTCCCTCACCTCCCCCCAGAATGACACTCTGTCTCATCCCTTTCTACTCCACCCTCTTTCTTTCACCTCATTTAGACAAGGGAAGTGTGCTCACATAACATTTAATAGATAGCGTTCAAGGAAAGCAGATGGGTACCGTTTTGTTACACAGCAGATCCAGAGCAAGGTGGGAGATAAACCCAGCTGCAGCTCATAGGAGCCATTAGTGCTCGTGATCGTTTACACACACACACACACACACACACACACACACACACACACACACACACACACACACACACACACACACACACACACACACACACACACTCATACAGACACAACCCACACACCAGCCTGGCACATTGATTTACTCTGTTCTGTTTTTCCTGCTCTCCTCCTCCTTGTGGGCCCAGAGGGGGTGTTGGATTACAGGCCCTCTGCTCCAACAGCAGCGTAGACAGAGACAGTCAGAGAGAGAACAACAGGAAGGTGGAGTAAAAGCACTGGATGAACGGTCGGATAGGAAGGAGAAGGGAGGGGGGGATGCAATGGGCTGCAGACATGGGAGGACGAGAGAGAGAGAGAGAGAGAGAGAGAGAGAGAGAGAGAGCGGTAGACAAACTGACACAAATGCAGAAAGAGCCATTCTAGCTACGTATTTGAGATAAGATGTGTCTAGTTTAAGCCATGAGCTCACACGGCGCCATCCCAGCTCACGCTGGGATGGCGCCGTAAGATCCGATGATGCCGATTTGCTCAGCGGCTGCAGGCGCCATCCTGAAAGACACACAGAGCAGGGATTAGAAGAGAGCGGAAACGGTGGAGCGAGAGGATGTTTTAAAGGAAAGGGACTTCAGAGGCGAAAGTGAGGATTTGAAAAAGAAAGAAAGAGAGATGGAGACGGAGTCAGGATAGCTCCTGGTTCCTGTTGATTTGGAAAGTGGGCGGGGCTTTGCTGTACGTCTTCTTTATTGCCACTATTGATCTATGAAGGAGGGTTTTAGGTTCTAAGTGGATCTAGATTTCACTAGCCTAGTCCCCCTGCCGCCGTCCCCGGCCACCCCAGAGCTGAACTCGTCTGTGTCCATCCAGGCATCTCTTTCCAAGTCACGATGACCTATTTCGGGGTGGTTGATCCACCAAATGCTTCTCTGTGGATGTAATCTGCCTTTACCCTTGGCTGAGCTGTAGCTTGACAACTCTATGCCTTCTCTGAGGAGTGTACTGCACTTTTTATGTTCTTTGGCAATAAATGAAAAACAGTGACAGCTAAATACGGATACTATGTAATGGCTCTGGAACAGATGGCTAATGTACGAGAAGAGGAGCCATCAGCACTTCTAATGTGATATCTAGTGTGTATTTTCTCAGGAAAAATCGGTTGGTGTGTTTTACTTCAGTTTCGCTGTGTTTTCTCTACAAACCTAGGTCTTTGGCCAGGGTGTGGTGATGTTTATGTTATCAAAATGTTTTTTATTTGCAACGCTGTTTCATGTCATAGTTTGCCCTCTTTTGAGTCATTTTTTATGATTCTCTGCCAGTCAGGGTTATTATCACACAGGGTTTGTGTGTGCCTCCCCATAACAATTTGTATCCAATGAATCATGGTCTTATTGATACTGGGGATAACTTTGTGTTTGTAGCTTTATTGTTTTCGGTTTTACCCTTCTTCGATGATCAGTGCCCTTTTCATGAACCATGTAAGTACCTGGTTCGCTTCAAGGCCTTTGGATCTTAATTGATTCATTAACGTATTAATCTGTTGCTTGGCCATAATATCCTACGGCATGATTTCCCTTTTTGCTATGAAGTACACACACAGATTTTACTTTCCACGCGCTTAATAAGCCTGCCCATACATGTGAATGAATACATACAATATCATAAAAAATAATGAAACCATTTCTGTTGCACTCACCTCAGTGCACACCAGTACTCTGATCTGATGGTCTGTCACATCACAATCTGAGACGGTAGCACATTGGGAAACAGAGATGTAGCGATAGAGCCTTGCATGAAGAGAGAAAGGAGACTCCTCCAACTGGAAGTGCCTGGCCTCCTGCCTCTGTTTAAACACACTAAAGGCCATATATCATTTTCTTGTTTGCTCCTGAATTATGCGCAATAGGCTTTCATAGTAAAATTGCTGATTTACAAAATGGTTGAGCTTGGACTCGACTGAATATACAGCGTGGCTTCTATTCAAGATCTTATTTTAATATCATCTGGGCCATCTGGGCTACGCCCATCTTAGGTATTTGGGCCTTAGATATTAGACATGGACGATAGATATGCTCTTTGAAGGACTGCTTTGATGCGTGTGCGTCTGTGTGTGTTTATGTGTGTGTGTGTGTGTGTGTATTTGGCAGAATTGCAGGAAGAAGTGGAGCTCCTCGAAGCCCGATGTCGGGCGGCGGAGGTGGGCGTGGCTGAGAAGCAGTGCACCCTGGGAGATCTGCGGCAGGAGGTGGGCCTCAAGGGGGCGGTGGTGGGCGCCCTGCGAGCCAACCTCAAAGAGAAGGAGAGACACTTCCTGGAGGAGCTGAAGAGGCGCAGCCACCGCTCCACCACGCTGAACACGGAGCTGCAGAGGCAGACCGAGGCGGCGGCGTACCTCTCCTTCCAGCTGCACGCCGCACGCCAGAAGCTGCACCACCAGCGCATGCAGGTGCACGGCCAGCGGCAGCAGAGCCTGGCCCGGGGTCAGGGCGCCCACAGCGGCGGCGGCGGCGGCTTCGGAGGACACTCTCGCCCCAGCTCGCCGCAGTGTCCCACGCTGGCGTGCGCCACGTCCCCGGTGGTGAAGCCCAAGCGTAGGAGCGTAGCCAGGCCGTTCCCGGGGCAGGTCAGGTTGGAGCGGGCCAGAGAGTGCGTTCCCAGGGAGATGATCACAGGCCCGGCAGAACCCACGGCCATGCCGGATCCGGCCCTGTTCCTTCACCCCCGTCGGCATAGGGTTCGCCCCAGGCGCTCCCCGGCTCAGAGACCGGGGAGGGCGGAGGTGGAGGAGGGCGGAGGAGAAGGGCTGGTTGAGCCCCACGATGAGGAGCTCAGAATGTCTGCGTCGCTAGCGCCCCCTGCTGCTCAGGCAAAGGCAGAACAGCAGCTGATGTAACCAATGCTGTGAAAATTTGAACGCAAACCATTTCTGACATTATCAGCTTTTTTTCAGGCTGTTAACGCTATTGATTATTATTCTGCATCTTGACCGAGTTCCTTCACAGACCTGTGTCATGGGTTATTGAAAATATTAAACCTCCATCGCCATTATGGGCCACTTTTCTAATAGAAGTTATTGATATTTGCTCATACTAAACTAGATTTGGTTGAAGTTAATGAATTAGTAAGGAAGTCGATAGGAGTATGTGTTAAACACCAGGTATAACTTTGTATGCCACTGGGCCTTATTTTTGGTCAGCACTTTTTTAGTAGTGTTATACATGATCTTAAAAGGCCATTTGGGTAAATGAAGCACCTTCTTCTGTGGCTCACATTCAGCTGTGTCGTTTCAAGAGGCAGCACATCGTAAATCAATCTTCCAGACAAAACCAACTTTGGTGTAGCCACCGGCTTCTGGTCACAGCTGAGAAGATTAAGTGTCTGCACCTCCGTGGCTGTCTTTGCTGTGAAACCTTTTTTGAAATTTAGATATCTGGTCTTTGAAATAATGTTCTCAATAATTTTATTTTTGCTTATTGTGGTGCAAGTTGGGTGACTGGATGGTTGGTAATACAAGAAGGGTTTCCTTGTAGGATATCATCTCTGACTGTGAATTGAGGTGGAACAAATACAAGACTAAGTTATGATTTACAGTCAATGATTCAAAATGTTAATCAGTCTTCCACTGGTGATATATACAGTGTAGGTATATACTGTGGTGTTTTTTTACTGTCTTTCCCCACATGTCCAATTATAAACCTGAGTGAAGGCTAGATACACCTGCGGTATTAACTCTACAAACCTTGTTTCTTCTAGAGGCAGTGCCCTAAAAGTAACCTTCATATTGGAGTAGCGGCTGCGATACTGTAGTGGATCCATTGGGTATCACTTCTTTGACCAGAGATGATGCTCAACATCTACCAGGGACTGTATTTGTTGCAATCTTTTATCTCAGGAATAATGGATCATGACAAATGTACTTTTTAGGATCTTCATTTCAAAAGGGTGATTTGAGTTAGAACATGCTGTTATGGTCGTTCTTACACATAGTAGTCCGACTAGTAAAAAGTCAGACTAATGTAAACAGTCAGATACGATTCATGAAAAGTTTTGCCAATTTGATTGAATGAAATATTGAATCAACAAATATGTTTCCATGATTAGGGTAGAAGAAATTTCTATTGTATTTATTATTTTTTGTTTAATTTAATCGGTGCACAACATGAATTGGCCTCGGGAAGCCAGCCTACCTATGGCACACAGACTATGTGACTCTGGTCTGGCTTTTTGAGGCTACAACATGATCAAATTGCTGTCTATGTTTTCATACCAATGTAGAATTATACCATTATATCATTTATGATTATTGAGAAGGAGTATACTGTGCTAGGTCGTCTTGCTTGAGACCTTTCCAATATCTTTGGTCAAAAAAGTGAACCATGGCTCAGAAACTGTTTTTGTAGGACTCAATGAAAATTATTTCATTCTATAATGTCCAACCTGAAGTTAGTGACACTTGTGAGAAGACAACTAAAATGTAGTAAAATCCTGATTATGATTGAGCCAAAATTTAAATACATATACCAAGAGATATCATCTGTAACCTAAGACCTGAGCAAACTTATTAAGGCACATTTTAACTGTTGGAAGCTTATAAGATTGCTCTTTTAAGTATCTGAGACTTCATCCATGATATATTTTTGTCCTTCAGAAATGTCATCTTATTTTGTGTATTTAGATATTACCAATAGGTTAATATTATTAAGCAGCCAGGTTTTATGGACATTTTAAGGTGAAAAGTGTTTGAATTATATTTATATTCTCAAATTAGTTAACTGTTATTTTTCTGTACTTTCCTCATTTGCCTGGAATTATTAACTTGACTAGAATACGCTGTTACCATTTCTGCCCATTTATCAGAGTCATATGAAAAGGTGAAGTCTAGTATGCTGCGTTAAGAAAAGCCAAAACTTATTGATAGGCTGAAGGCACCGAACTGAAAATATCTGGTCTTCTGCATCTAGTTCACAAGTGAATGTGTTGTTTTGAAGATTCACTTTGACTGAAAAGCCATTTTGCATGAATGTGCACTATTTCTCCTCAAGATTTGGAGAACAATAACAAGAATACAAAGCTCTTTTCATTGTTTCCCATAGTTCATTCAGCTTTTCCTAAAAGAGGTGTTTAGAACCGACTGTTGAACTACAAAAAATGTAGTACACCACGAGCCAAATAAAGGCCATCAGTTGACCATGTGCATCCTCCCACCTTTTTATAAAACAGTAATAGCATTATATCTCATTCATATCAGCACCATTCATCTTGAACAACAATCAGAACATCATGATCGTTTAACAGGCTTGCATTATGTGCTTATTGACTCAGACTCTTGGCCTGTACGTTGAGCCAAAGAGGTTGACCAGAAATAAGAAGTGTGATCACGGCAGAATGATTTGATGCCTTAATAAAGATGTCTTATTTTTCCTGTTTGCAATAGAGAACGTACTTTTGATTTCATATTTGAATGTCAGAGCATAATAGGCTACTATATCGGACATCAGAAGAGCAGTGCAGGGAGGGGATTAGCTATTGATGTTCAGCAGGATTGTCTTCCATCTTAAGCTGCTTATCCCAAAAGTGATTTAAGCATTATCATTTGTTGTAGAATCAATTTATAACATTGTTTGTCAGTAGAAGCCTGTCTCTATAATCCTTTCCTGGATGAGACCACTACATATTGTTAATCACTTTCCTTTTCGGAACTATAAAGTGTTTTATTTACTGTGTTATTTTGGTCCAAGCAATAGTGCTATGTCGCACCTTCTGGTTTTTGGTATATGTTTGCACACAATGTAATTCTAGATTGTTATATGTTTTGTAATTATTTTGGTTGAGTATTTTATTGACCTTGATTACCGCTTATACTGTGTTAACCTCCTATAGCGAACTATACTGTACACATAATTTGAATAAAACTGAATTGTAGAGACTGTTGTCAGATTTCGATTGAGAATAACAGTTGTTAGATGAGTTAAAATGATTCGGGGTAGAATGATCAAACCCAAATCAGGACAATAAATCATTGTCCTGTTTAGGGTCACTATAAAACAATACATAAAAATAACAACTATTTAAATCTTAGTCAGGCTGAACAAGGTCTATGTTTCATGAATATTCTCTATATTGACATTGGTAGTGTTTTGAGTTACATCGGCCCTTTGTCCATTTTGGGTCTCAAATATGTGTTACTAATAACTGGGATATGCACATAAATGGACTGAATTGATATAGCGCTTTTCTAACCATTGCCCACCCAAAGCGCTTTACAATATTGCCTCACATACACACACAGACGGCGGAGTCAACCATGCAAGGCGACAGCCAGCTCGTCAGGAGCTAACAATCAGGGTTAGGTGCCTTGCTCAAGGACACCTCGACACTCGAACCAACAACCTTCAGGTTACCAGCCAACCCGCTCTACCTCCTGAGCTACTGCCGCCCACATGAAGTCTATAAAACAACTATTTTGGTCAAATATGTCCATACAATATTGCTATGAATATCACTTAAAATTTAGGAAAGAGATACATTTTGGATTGCTTTCAAAATTCTTATACCATTAAGCTTAGATTTGGAAGTTGTACCATTTTAAAGTAAAATATGCAATCTATAGTATGAGTTGTACAGCAGGCAATCGTATTATGTATTCAAAACTACTGTCATCAGTTTGTCTTCCCCTTTCAACTCAAAGAAATTATAAGAGGCAATCCAAAAAATAACAGTCAGGTCATGGTGACAATGTAAAACCAATTTCCACCAGGAGGCTGCTTCGACTTTTGGCTATTCGGCATGTCCTTGCTGAAGAGATTTGATATGACTGGCTTTCCGTAGTAGCGTTTATATGGTTGAAGGGAACGCAAAGGCAAAGGGGTCAAGAGGAGGAAACCACGTGTGATTCCATGTACAGCACTGTCCTCAGATTGTTTTTGTAAGCTAAGCTCATACCCTTCGCATGTAGCTGACTGCTGGGAGACCTGCTCAGACGTCGTGAATTCATAGACTTGCAGCCTTTTCCACATCTTGCTGATAAACTAACCGCCCGACATGGTGAGCAAGACGGATGACGTCCCAGCCACTGTGCCTACTTGTAACCCAGATGGTG
The DNA here is from genome assembly GCF_031168955.1 of Gadus macrocephalus. Lineage (NCBI taxonomy): Eukaryota > Metazoa > Chordata > Actinopteri > Gadiformes > Gadidae > Gadus > Gadus macrocephalus. Next base: position 14,254,548 of record NC_082397.1, read on the forward strand.
TTGCTCATGAACCGAATGGAAACCAGGACATTAAAGAAAGCATCAAGGCAACTATGAAGGATCCGTGTGCTTGCGGTAAGGTCACTCTTGGTCGGGTTAGTGTAGATAGTTGAACTATCGTGACATGTTTTGTATGTTTAATACAAACACTATTGCCACATCCTTCTGCCAGAAGAATTGGCTCAAGGTTTCAGTGTTTAGGCATAACGTTATATCGTGTTACAATGCATGTGTAACTATGAAGTGATGTATGGCCGTACCACTATATAGTTCATGCACTGTTCTGTAACAACACCTCCTGTCTAGCAGCTAACCAGATTGAAGGTACTTCTATGGCCAATGTCACCAGAAGTATGTCATGTTTACCAGCCTTATTCCTTTCAGGTTATGGTGGATGGTTAATCAAACCCACCTGATCGAATTGTCTTATTCGTTTTGAAGTCCTACCTAACTGATCACCAGAATGACTTTAGCTCTGGGCTACTCTGTTTATAACTGCTAACACAAGCTAGCTAGCGAACAACTGTCACGTTGGTCGAGTCCATAATGCAGATGCTCTTTAATATCAGAGAAACACAAAAAAGACATTATACTCCATTCCTAATATCCACAGATGACAGCATGAACCTAATCTACTAGCTGACCTGGCGCACATGTCGTAAGGAGTAGATGAATGACTGAAGGTCACCTTCAGTGGAATAGCTCATTGTTAGTCTGGTGAAGGGGTTTCACGGTTGGATTTGAGCTGTATAGCTTTAGATGTTCCCAGCGAATCAATTACATACTATGTCGTGCTCGCCATTATTGATAAATGCGACTGACTCATCATGCTAAAAGTACCAGTTCAGAAGAGCCCCGTCCAGTACGTTACTTGTACAGAGTCCCCCCTCCCCCTTCTCGGTGCCGGTAGGTCGAGTATTCCTCGACCGGGAAGCGGAAGCGGCGTCTGTAGAGCAGTCATGGTGCATGTTCGGTGAGAGAAGGTTATACTTCATGAATGGCTAGTTCAGCAGCTGGTAAGTAGCCACATTCATTTAATTGCATGCATGTCTATGCATCAGATTAAAGTCAATAAGGCGCTGAGGCAAACAAGTCAGTACAACTGACATGGTCATCTCTGCCGCACGTGATTTCGCTTGGAAGTTTGGCCTGTAAGTGCTTATAACGTTACAACTGCATAATGAAAGACTGCACTGTGTGTCACTGTCGTTCATAGCAGGTTGGCTATAGCTGTGTTTCCTCCTCAAATTCAGTTTCAGAATTTGCACATGAGATCTTGGGGTAATTTCAGATATTGTCTCATCTAACCACAAATAAGCAAGCGAATGTTCAGGCCACTTGAGGGATTTAACTTTGACTTGGTGCTGAGTAAGTACCTTGTGATGGTTCACAATAATGACCGTACATACTTTTTCCAGATACAAAAAGACTTGCAAATAAAGCAGACAGGTTTTTGGATAGGGTACAATGTTGGTTTAAAGGGGCTTAAGGGTTTTGTGGGGGGGAAACGTGAACTAGTTAATCCCAGAAATCGTAGTCAAAGTCCAGAACTGAGGACTCAACATGCTGCTAGTACCTTGCTTGATGGTACTTGTCTTCTTGGCTTTCTTGGCTAATCAAAGCCTTATATTTATCTTTAATCTATGGTAAACGTCCACTTCTGTAAATGATTTGTGTGTGTACGCATTATTGTATTATGCCCATTGGCTCTTTTTTGTTTATTCTTCACCAGTCTTTCTTAATCTGAATGAGTTTCCTGCAGTGCAATATATGTATTGCGTTATTCCCATCTTTTTTATTTAACAAAGCCGGCCATTCACTATTTTGAAATAGTTGTGAAATCTCATTGCTAGACAATCTGACTCGGCAGTATTCCTCAGGCTGATATTTTGTAAGTGCAACAATAGGATGCCATCTTGTGGTGCCACACGTTTTTAATAACAAAGACCTTGTGTGGTGAGTTTTTAGGGCTGTTAAGTTTTTCCATGGCAGCAGTCGTAGTCCTTCCATGGCAGCAGTCGTAGTCCTTCGACACTGAATAAATTAATTGAGAGTTAAAACTGATGTTGGACTAGAGCAGTGCTTGGCTATTGCACAACAAGTAGTATTCCATCAAAGGTGTTATCACAGTTGCTCAAATAGCCCAATATGTTGGCCGGAATTTAAGTATTTTATCTTGCAGCCTTTATGGTTTTCAGACAGGAACTGTACTGACAAACATTACTATTTCTGAGTATTTTTGAATGACACCTTTCTGAATTTATTGTGCTCATTTGGTCTTTTGAAGGGTACTTGTTTATTCTTTAGTGACCAAGTTAGGAGACAAGTTGTGTTCTCAATCATTGACCCTTGAGGTTCTGTCAGCTTGAGTATTGATTAACATGTTCTCTGCTGTCAGAAGTCATGTTGTCCATGCCTGTGTTATTGGCTTTTGTATTTGATGTTTGTTAAAAATGTATACCTGCTTTCCTTAAAAAATACACTGTTAAGATACTTTGTCAAGGGGGGGACTTCTATAAATCTTTGAAATTATATCACAACAGATAGGTAGTGGTAGATTTCAATGCAAAACAATGTTTTCCTTCATTGCACTGCCTTCCCCTGAATCAGTTATCTTTGCACAATATCGATGTAATGATGGCCAACTCTCCAACTCTCTCAAGAAACTGCATGTACTAATGACACCGGAACAATTAGCTTTGGATATACCTAGAGCACAATACCTTTTGCAATTATGCATTGGCAGCCCAACAATCTTTTGTCTGCTCAGGGCGATTGTGTTTGGTATTCTGAGCACGGCTGTTCAGCCTTATTCTGTACACCGCCATCCCTCCCCCCACCTCAGCCTGGCCTCCAGTGGGCCTCCCCAGCTCTCCAGTAACCCTGACACTGGTGTACCCTTGACGGTCAACAAGGACATCGACTGGCAGCAGTTGTCTCAGTGAGAGGAACCATTTGCTCAGCTGCCTCATGTTATTCCTGACCTCTTTAGCGTTGATGCCCCCTCCCACAGAGAAACCAGCCCCTTTCAGATTTGACTGACGAGTGGCTGTTACTTGATCAAGTTCATTTGCAAGGAATGCTTGATTGTTTGGTGATCTTTGTTTGTTTTATTGGCCAGTGCTGGTGCTTTCTATTTCTGCGAATATTGTCAACCTGAAAGTCTTTACATTTGTGTCATCGACACAACTTGATTTTTGATATCTTGTACTGAGGCGTCCACATCACATTGGCCAATAAGGCACATTTCTATGGCACAGGCATAGCTCTGATGGTTAGCATTCTGCTGATCATAAATATTTCAATGATGTTCCTGGTGGTAAGGTCGAATCTGGAGCGGTGTTTTGTTCAGGACCGTGAGGCAGTTTTAAAGGCTTGTGCGCAGATATTTAACCAACTCGTTTGGAAGCAGTCTCTATACGTCATATCATGTATTTGAGAATTGGCCTTCATCCTTGATCCCTAACCATACAGTGGAGGATGGGCGACTAGAAAAGGATCTAAGGTCTAAAGGTCACTCTCCCCTTTTCTTTTTCCTCGTCCCATCAGAGCACAGCACAGAAACCGCAGTGATGAATGGCGGCGGGGCCCCGGAGCACACAGGGGAGCTGGAGCCCAGACAGGACGGGGATGCAGGGGATGATTCCAACGAACAAGAAGTGATTGTGATCCAGGACACAGGCTTCAATGTCAAAATCCAGGCCCCCGGGACGGAGCCCTTTGACCTCCAGGTATGGATTCTCCTCAATCCAAGAGTAACGTCCACAAAGCATATACACTAGGTCACACTAAAGTACTTGCACCATTGAGTGTTTTTTTTTTTAAAAATATGTGTAAAAGGCTTGATGTCCCCTCCCTCCGCCAGGTCTCTCCCCAGGAGATGGTCCAGGAGATCCACCAGGTGCTGATGGACAGGGAGGACACTTGCCATCGCACCTGCTTCTCCCTGCAGCTCGACGGCAACGTGCTGGACAACTTTGCAGAGCTCAAGTCCATCGAAGGCCTGCAGGAGGGCTCCCAGCTGAAGGTGGTCGAAGGTGAGGCCCCTTCATGTTCTCCTTCATTATGGGTAAAGACGGCGCCCCCACATTATAGCAGGGGGAAAGATGGCACGAAAGAGTGAAATCTTGATCAGTGCAGCAGGTTTTTAAAACCGTGATACATCCAATGTCCATACATTAATGTTTAAATGAAATCTAATGCTTGAAGTAAATAGTATGCTGTATATGTAAAAATATATGTACATATATTTTTTATTTTTTTTTATTAAATTTGTTCGCCTCCTGCAACATTTTGTTCGACAGAGGGATAATTTGAGTAGTTTTAAAATTATTCAATTTATCTTCAATGTGTTTTGGCCAATTGGATTTGTCTGGACGCGATTGCGATTCAGCCTACGCATAGCATGCACGCAAACTCACAGCCAGACACAAGAACGACGAACAGGTTCTTATTCGTATAATAGACTAAGAGCAGCTTTTTCATAGAAAAGAAAGATTAGAAAGAAAAGTAAACTAAATCTGTTTATTTTTTACCTACTTCCATAGTGTGTTGTAATTCAAGCTGCATTGATTATTGCATTGTTCATAGAAAGTCATGTTTGTGACAAAAGCTTTTTCTCTAATAAAACATTAGATTAGGTAATTAATGTGTTTTCTTTTATGATCATCACAAAAGTAGGAAGTGATTAGCAAACTCTGAGTAGCAAATTCAGATATGTATATATAATTTTTTGAAAATCTCACATGGAAATATACCAAAAAATTATAATTTGCTTCGAGATGCATCAATAATCGTTTTAGAATCAAATCGTTGACCTCTGGAATCTAATCGTGAGGTGCCAAGAGATTCCCACCCCTAGTATGCTGTTGCACAAGACATTCATGTTTGATGATTTACCCTAAATATAGATCATGTATGCCTGTTTGACGAACGATTAATGAAATAAGCAAATGTTTCATTCCTTGTTAAACATTGACAGACTCTTTCGATGACAATGTGCAGCGTGTATGACCTGAAAGTACTCGTGTTATTGCAGAGTCCTACACAGTACGGGAGGCCCGCATCCACGTGCGCCACATCAGGGACCTGCTGAAGAGCCTGGACCCCTCGGATGCCTACAATGGAGTAGACTGCAACTCCCTCTCTTTCCTCAGCATCTTCACAGAGGGAGACCTTGGAGGTTGGTGCTTGTGTGTGTTGCATGTATCCATTAGATTTTGTATCCAAGCCACTCGATATTCAGATGGTGTATCCCTTGACCCCTGCTCCTTGGCATCAATCGATAGATAGCGGCAGGAGGAAGAAGAAGGGCAGTGAGCTGGAACAGATTGACTGCACCCCGCCGGAGCACATCCTCCCCGGCAGTAAGGAGCGACCCCTGCTGCCCCTCCAGCCACCCAACAACGACTGGAAGGTAAGAGGCCTCTTCACTCAGGACCCCCTGACAACATATACAGCCGACCTTGATATAGGCTACGTCATCACGGTGTTAACCTTGAAAATAAAAGCTAATGGGCTGCAATGAAATGACAAACCAATTGTTTAACAATGACTCCGGTTCACTCTGGAGTTACTCTTGTTGATGTAAATGAAAGATGGACATGATCGATTTGAAACATGGAGCCATCCCCTCTTCCTTGTCCTCTATTTTGGCTCCGCTCCCCCCCCCCCCAGCCCATGCAGTGCCTGAAGGTGTTGACCATGAGCGGCTGGAACCCTCCGCCGGGAAACAGGAAGATGCACGGCGACCTCATGTACCTGTACATGGTGACGGTGGAGGAGAGACACATCAGTGTCACCGCCTCCAGCCGCGGCTTCTACCTCAACCAGTCAGTACCCCCGACCTCAACCAGGCAGTACATCCTACCTCATACCTCCACCAGGCGGTAGCCCCAACCTCATACCTCCACCCGGCAGTAGCCCCAACCTCATACCTCAACGAGGCAGTACATCATATCTCCACCAGTCAGTCTGATATCTGTTATGAGTGACGCCTTGCTAATCAGGATATATATTTGGAAACCGACCAGAGCTAAGTAGGCTTTGTCCGCTGTGTTGTTGAGTCACCCGTGGTCAGCCTAATGAGCTTGTATTGGTTGCGGAAGTGTTGCCCAAGATTTCATGGAATTAATAAGGCTGTGTGCCATGTGCTTCTTACGTATAATAACTGCAGTTTAACGAAAGAGGGTCCTGCTGCTACTGCAGAGCTTGATCTAATGCGTTCTTTATGCACTTGGTCTAGTCGGCATCTTACATTTTTTGCATACAATTCCAGGGTTGGCTGTCAGCATTCCATCGTGGTTCTGAATATAATATTCTGTATTCTGTATTGCAGATCTACCACCTACACATTCAACCCCAAGCCAGCCAATCCAAGCTTCCTGAGTCACTCGCTGGTAGAGTTGCTGAGCCAGATCAGTCCGGCCTTCAAAAAAAACTTCAGCGCATTGCAGAAGAAAAGGTAGGACCCTGTCGCCCAGTGTACATTTATATTTACAATGCACCGAATAAGACCGTCTCCACTACTGAACAGTGGTGGTCAACAATTTTACACCAACTTGCAGCTCCCTGGTATAATTGAATCGGAAACGTATCGGGTTAATGTATGCATGTGTGTATGTGTATGTATATATACTATTTATATTGTCCTTAAATTTATGTTGTTTGTATATTTGTATTTCTTAGGTTGTATCTTTTCTTTTATCTTTTATGTATGTATATATATTTATATTATATATATATAATATTATATTTTATATATTTTATTCTTAATATTTGTGTATGTATATCTGGAGTTCGTGACAAAAATAATTTCCCCCTGGGATTATTAAAGTGTTAATCTATCTATCTATCTATCTTTAATGAGTTCAAAATGATTCTTCCCGCTATGTCTCGCCGACCAGAGTCCAGAGACACCCGTTTGAGAGGATAGCCACGCCCTTCCAGGTGTACAGCTGGACAGCCCCGCAGGTGGACCACGCCATGGACTGCGTCCGGGCAGAAGACGCCTACACCTCCCGCCTTGGGTACGAGGAGCACATCCCTGGACAGGTGGGTTGCGCGCACGCCTCTTTAAGAATGAATGATTCCTGTGGGAAACAAAAGGTTTGGGTGCGAAGGGTAATAACTGGTTGATGGCTTCCCAGACGAGGGACTGGAATGAGGAGCTGCAGACCACCAGAGAGCTGGCCCGTAAGAACCTGCCAGAACGGCTGCTGAGAGAAAGGGCCATATTCAAGGTACAGTACCCAACGATCCCATCTCGATGGCTGCTTGCTTGTATATGAATCGATGCCCTCCTCCAAACACAGCTTGGCTAACTACAGTCGCACGGCTTACTATCTTATTTCATTGTCTTCAAAGTCTTCTACCAAGAAACAGGTGGGTAATAATGTTTGACCGCATTAATAACCGGTCGTAACGAACTCTTGCCGCGCGTCCCTCACCCGCAGGTGCACAGTGACTTCGCTGCGGCCGCCACCCGAGGCGCCATGGCCGTCATCGACGGCAACGTGATGGCCATCAACCCCGGCGAGGAGACGCGCATGCAGATGTTCATCTGGAACAACATCTTCTTCAGCCTGGGCTTCGACGTGCGCGACCACTACCGCGAGCTGGGCGGGGACGCGGCGGCCCACGCCGCGCCCACCAACGACCTGAACGGCGTGCGGGCGTACGGCGCAGTGGACGTGGAGGGCCTGTACACCCTGGGCACGGTGGTGGTGGACTACCGGGGCTACCGCGTCACCGCCCAGTCCATCATCCCCGGCATCCTGGAGCGCGAGCAGGAGCAGAGCGTCATCTACGGCTCCATCGACTTCGGCAAGACGGTGGTGTCCCACAGCAAGTACCTGGAGCTGCTGGACAAGACCAGCCGGCCGCTGAAGGTCAGTCCGAGGGACGAGGAATGAGCATGAGGGATCCTTCAGTTACAGCATTAACTGTATTCCGAAAGGCACCCGCCTACTGTCGGCCCTTCTGACTCGCTTCCCCCCGCTGCGTCCCCTCCTCAGGTCCAGAGGCACGACGTGCTGAACGAGAAGGACGAGGCGGTGCAGCTCTGCTCCTCCGTGGAGTGCAAGGGCATCATCGGCAACGACGGGCGCCACTACATCCTGGACCTCCTCCGCACCTTCCCACCCGACCTCAACTTCCTGCCCGTGGAGGGCGAGGAGCTTCCCCCCGAGACCCAGAAGCAGGGCTTCCCCCGCCTGCACCGCCACCGCCTGGCCTGCCTGCGCCAGGAGCTCATCGAGGCCTTCGTTGAGCACAGGTGGGTACCATAAACAGTTGGATACATAACTGGTGTGTATGCATACACAATAGGTGTTTATGGATCCCCAAAGGGTGTGTTACGATACACATGTATGTTACAATTGGGAGTTGTGTTATGTCAATGGCTGTGTATCGATTCACCATAGGTGTGTAACGATTCACAACACCTTTGTAACGGTGCAGGTGTGTTGCATACTCGCAGTGGTATGCCGTGTATATCGTATAATGTTAAATTCCCCTGCAGATATCTCCTCTTCATGAAGATGGCCGCATTACAGCTCATGCAGCACAAGGCAAACAAAGATTCAACCAAAGCTGCCGCTGCCGCCGCCGCCGCCGCTAACCAACTGGCGCTGCCCACCACAGAGCCAACGGAGGTCTCTTCAGAGACCCCCGCCCCGGAGAGCAAGGCCCCCGAAGGGCAGGTCGCCCCCCAGGTGGACCAGACCAACGGGGTGGAGTCCCCCTCAACGACCACCGCCACCGAAGACTCCCTGGAGCCCGTGGTGAACGGGGTGTCTGAGCCCGAGGGCACGCAGAACGGGCAGGTGGAGGGCCCGCTGGGGGGTAAGGAGGCTGACCAGACGATCCCAGGGTTAGCCCAGGCCAAAGAGCTGGCGGAGTCCTTAGTTGCCGAAGACGGATCGGGTATTGGTACGTCCAGCATTAGTACTGGCCTGGTCAGAATGGGGACAGCTATCTTTGTGGAGAACAGCCGTAAGAAAAATATTCTAATAAGTGTATTTTCATATGTTTCTATATTTTCTTGTTTTTGTAAGATTAGTATCTGGAGGTGGGTGTTTGGGTGCTGCTTAGGGCTTACATTTAAGCGTCTTAGAGTACCATATTAAGCGCTATATACATTTTATTTATTATTATTATTATTACTACATCGTGGCAGTACGTCATAGTTCCAAATGTTTTCACCTGGATAGCTGTCTCTACTCGGTCCTCGGCCTGCATTGGGCTAGAGCATGAGCCCATAACAACGTCCCGTGCCCCTAATGATTAGAATACCAGTGTTGGACCCTCTCCTTTTTTGATTTGATTTTCCCCTGAATACAAATTGATTCTTTGGATGAAATAATCATGGCAGATATGACTATTTAATTCATGGTAATTTATTAAGAATTTCCTTTCATCGTGATTGTGATTGTGGTTTTTCTGGCTAACGGCAATGTGAAAGATGAAGCCCGTCCCAGTCGCTAGGCGGGAAGCTTTCAGAATCTAATCAACGAAATAACAATGATCTGTCCACTCTAACTGGCTGTGCAACATGAACTGACTCACTCTGTAGCTCTGCTGTTTGGGGGAAAACTTTAACCTTCATTAATTAGTTTTAAAAATGACTCTATAATCTTGTTTGCCTTTTGTACGATCCCAGACCCAAAAAGCAGGGAAGTGGTCCTGAACGCCTGCAAGGCCGTCGGCTCCATCAGCAACACCTCCTTCGACATTCGCTTCAATCCTGACCTCTTTTCCCCCGGTGCGTATCTTCCAGACCCTCTTATTTCTGTATTTACGTAGGAAGCTCTGACACCATTGGCTTGGCCAGCACTAGGGCTGACTTTGTGGTGCTTTGCCAGGTGTCCGGTTCCCCGAGGAGAGCACAGACGACATCCAGAAACAGAAGCAGCTCCTCAAAGATGCCGCTGCCTTCGTGGTGTCTTGCCAGGTTCCCTCGCTGGTATGGGAAATCTATCTCTCTTACACACGTACACCCAAACCGATGCATGTGAGGAAGTGGTCGTTTCATTGGGAATTTATCATTTTTAAACCTTTTGCTACATTGAGTTATCTCTTGTAAGGGCTATCCATCTATTTACATTTCAACACAAGGACTCGTTTCAATGTAGGATTGTCCGTCGCAATGAATGACAGCTGAAATAATGGATGATGATGATGATGATTCATGCTAATTTGATAGCTATATAATGCGCGTTATGAGTTTTCTGCAGTAGTGGGCCTAAAAAAAACATAGGACCTAGAACTTAAAGGTGTTGTATCTGCAAACTGCAACCGTACATATGCACATGCGCGTCTTCATCCTTGAAGTATTGTATTTCAGGTGAAGGACTGCCTGGACCACAGTGCCCTGCCCATGGACGGTGCCACCCTGACAGAAGCTCTGCACCAGAGGGGCATCAACATCCGTTACCTGGGCACTGTTCTGGAGTTTGTGGAGAAGACCCCGGCGAAAGCCAAGCTGGAGCACTTCTATGTAAGGGATTCCTCTGGCCGGTGATATCACTTTGACCTGAATTTAATTTAATAGACGTTATACAAAGAGGGATTTGGTATTTTATTCATCATAAGGTTGTTGATGGCATTTCTTCTGATTCCTACCAAGACGCCCTGTAAATGTATTGGATTGTATCCCTTCTGTTCGAGTACAAAATACCTTTCCAAAAACGCTGAAGTAGCACTAACCCTTTTTTCTTCTATTCTGTGTGTTTAGAGAATAGGAATCTGTGAGCTGATAACCAGGTGTGCAAAGCATTTCTTCAAGACGTATCTTCAGGTTTGTACCGTTGGTCTATTTGATGTTGTAAAATGAAAAACCGTTACGTTTTTATCAGCCGTTTTACCGCTTTTTATTGCCAGTCGGGTGTAATCCTTGCCCCTCGCCTTCCTCCAGGGTGTGGAGTTGTCCGCTCTCTCGGCCGCCGTCAGCCATTTCCTCAACTGCTTCCTGAGCTCCTTCCCCGATGCGGTGGCGCACCTTCCCCCCGACGAGCTGGTGTCCCGCCGCAAGAACCGCAAGCGGCGCAACAGGGTGCCCGGCGGCGGAGACAACACGGCGTGGGCTAGCCTGACCCCCAGCGAGCTGTGGAAGAGCATCGCCACCGAGGCCCAGAGCTACTATCATTTCACATTGCAGTGGTAAGAGCTCAGAGGTGCAGGATTGTCTAACCACTGCTTCTGGGTTGGTTTGACTCCACTTATCAGCAGCCTATTGCACCCTTGAGCTAGCTGCCCCTTCACTCAGATGAAACAAACGTGCATCAATGCCAGCCGTAGTGTGACCGTGTTGTGAACGTGATGATTACAGTGAAGGAGTGGATCAGGTGGTGGAGAAGCATGGCCTCCAGAAGATCACGCTCCTCAGGGAGATCTCCATTAAGACTGGCATACAGGTACGCTTCATTCCCAAGGTTGCGAAGTACACCCCGTATCCTCCCGGTCTGCCTCTCCCACTGACCCATGTGTTTTTAATCTCAACGCAGATCCTGATCAAAGAGTACAACTTTGACAGCCGCCACAAACCGGCCTTCACAGAGGAGGATATCCTGAACATCTTCCCAGTGGTGAAGCACGTAAACCCCAAAGCCTCAGACGCCTTCCACTTCTTCCAGAGTGGACAGGCCAAGGTGCAGCAAGGTGAGTCCATGATTTCCTCATTGATGTGCTTGGACTCCATTGATGCAACTTCAGTCGTTTTGCTTTGAGCTTTTCCTGAGCAGCTTCCACTGTGTGCTTGGTTGTTTACGACATCGTCCTGCAGGTTTTCTGAAGGAGGGCTGTGAGCTGATTAACGAGGCCCTGAACCTGTTCAACAATGTGTACGGAGCCATGCATGTGGAGATCTGCGCCTGCCTGCGCCTGCTGGCTCGCCTGAACTACATCATGGGAGACCATCAAGAGGTGAGATCAGAACACTTTTTTAGGTCTACATATCCGTGACTATGAATGATTGAGATTCATGCGATGGGTTGTTTATTGACTTTTAATCAATTGAACCAACAGGCGCTTAGCAACCAGCAGAAGGCAGTTCTGATGAGCGAGCGAGCCCTGGGCATTGAACACCCCAACACCATTCAAGAATATGTACGATATCATCTTTGGTTGACTTAGCATGCATGCATACAAATATTAAGATTGATATATTTTTAAAGGCCTCCTTCTTATTTATTGTTTTGCCGTCTGTCTCTGTCTTCGCCTTAGATGCACTTGGCTCTGTACTGTTTCGCCAATGGGCAGCTGTCCACTGCCCTGAAGCTGCTGTACCGTGCACGTTACCTCATGCTCATGGTGTGTGGGGAGGACCACCCGGAGATGGCCCTGCTTGACGTGAGTGCACCTCAGACGTGGTTTTTTTATCACTCGTTTGACATTTGATGAATTTAAATCGACATCACTCGGTCTTAGGCTGCAATATCAATACAAATCTGAATTGCATTAAATGTACACTCTTTTTGCTGCTATTTTTTAACGATGAATTGGGTTTTGTGATATTTAAAGTAATATGAATATGCACATTATAAATATGGTGTGGCTATTAAAATGGTAGTCTCACAAATCAGAATTTGGATAATCTAAAGGCTGATGGCAGACTAGCTCAAATCTGGGTGGACATGTTTTTAACCAATCGTGTTGCTGGATTTGGGGATCTAAGTGGGTAATGAGCGAACACATACTAAACTGTAAAGTAGTACAACAGTAGTAAAAGGTTGTAAAAAAACGGTCAGACGCTTAAAATAAACACAATCTACACTTGCCACTGTAGATGGCGCCTTGTGAGAGCCTCCTCGACTTGAAAATTAGTTATTTTGTATAATTTAACTGTTACCAAACAAGAAACCAGGCGTAACTTATTACGCCTTGTTTATGAAGTAGACTCATTTTTCTTTGTCTACAATATTTCATCCTTTTCTCGATCTCATCTCAAGGAGATTTCCAATTATCTTCAGTTTCATGTTGTCGAGCCCTAAAAGCTATTAAAGACCTCACCAGCATACAGCGTTGCTAGTAGCTCCTGTTCTGAATGGGATCCTGAATCTCCTCCACAGAGCAACATTGGCCTGGTGCTGCACGGGGTAATGGAATACGAGCTGTCCCTGAGATTCCTGGAGAACGCCTTGACCATCAACACAAAGTACCATGGTTCTCGCTCCCTCAAAGTGGCCCTCAGGTAGGCATGATGGTCAAGCATTTAGGGTAAGGTTTTTAAAAATAGTGACCTTTTTTAATAATTCTAAGCACGTGCTCCTTCTCCTCCTACAGCAATCATCTTGTCGCAAGGGTCTACGAGAGCAAGGCAGAGTTCCGCTCCGCACTCCAGCACGAAAAGGAAGGCTACACCATTTACAAGAACCAGGTAACCAGAGAACTCGCAACACGAGCTGTTGCGGACGCTCCCTTCCCTATTGGACGAGTCCTAAAACACGGCATTGCTTCATCGTTTCTTTCAGGTGGGCGAAGCTCACGAGAAGACCAAGGAGAGCTCAGAGTACCTCAAGTATCTCACCCAGCAGGCCGTGGCTCTGCAGAGGACCATGAATGAGATCTACAAGAATGGCTCCAACGCCAGCATTACGCCTCTCAAGGTGACCCATAAAGAATTGTGCAGTGTCTGCACTGCGTATCAAAGCTGTTGCGACGTCTGTGATTTCAGGGAGGCTGGCGAGGCAGGTGTCTGTAAGGCTAATAAGGCGAGGTCTAATTGTGTTTTTGCGGTGTCGTCGTCTCTCGTTTTCCAGTTCACTGCTCCGAGCATGGCCAGCGTTCTGGAACAGCTCAATATCATCAACGGCATCATCTTCATCCCCCTCAGGTAAGTTAAGAGAAGACTTTAATTGACTCCAATCTATTTGTTTTTGTTTCCAGAAATCAGAAAGTTTTGCTTGATTACCTTTTTGATTCCACTATTGTGTTCTTATCTCTACCGCCCCTTGTTAAGATTGCAGCAATGCTCTGTGTAATTCCCCTTCCAGCCAAAAGGACCTGGAAACCCTGAAGGCGGAGGTCCAGAGACGGCAGCAGCTGCAGGAGTCAGGGAAGTTTGAGGAGCAGACGGCAGACGGCCTCCTGGAGCTGGATGACAAGATTCCTATTGATTAATGTTGGAAAGCCCAAAGCAAAGCTGCTTTCTGCTGGTTTGGGAGGCTGTAATGCCACAGAAATGTAATGGAGCCTGGAGGACCTGAGAACTGAGCAGTCCGGATCAATAATGAAAATAAATGGGAGTGTGTGGGGGGGGGGGGGATTGTCTGGGGCAGTGGACAAATCTGTATAAACTGTATGTAAAGTTTAAGGTTGGGCAATACAGACAATGCACTTCCTACAAGGTAGGAAGGAATGGGGAATTAAATAGATAATCGTGTAGAATTTATGTAATGTGCAATCTGAATACTCTCCTTGGCCCATAAAAAAGTGATGAATCATCAGAACAAAGGTCATTCAACTAACTGCTGCTTGCTGTGTTTCTGTGCGTGTGCGTGTGTGCGCATGTATATGTGCGTGCCGCAAAGAGAATGTGGCCAGAGAAGGAGACCAAGAACGACCATGACATTGTATACCAGAGCCTTATCCACTGTACCATACCCCGAAATACTCCTCCATCTGGGCTCTTATCACTTCCCGTGACCATCAAAACCCAAGACCACCCTTGAACAGCCGTTCATTCTTCAATATGCTCAAAACACTGGCCATTCCCAATGGTGCTGCAGAACACACAGCACCTAAGCCGTCCTTAGAACTCAGGGGTAAATTCTACTGTGCACTAAGACCAGAACATGGTCGCTACATTTTAGATTTATCTTGAGGGACTTTGGAACGTGAACTCCCTCCTCCTGTTGGTCTCCTGGTGATTTTGTCCTCCGTTATTTAGCCCTTGTGGACCTCATTGGTGTTGTAGTTCTGTCATTTCGACTCGCTACATACTTTGTCCCTTGGCTTTTCTGTCTTTTCATCACAGCTATTTCGGTATCCTACGGTCCCTTTTCCTTGGCAGACGCACAGTGCAGGTTCAATTGTTCTAATTATTAATTTGCTCAGTAGGTTAATTCTTTGTTTTTGTTTTTTTTTGTTTTTTTACTAAAAGTGGAAACATTTTAAGGTTGAGTATTGGTTAATTTGTTACCAAGGCCGTTTTCGAAAGAATACGAGTGGAGCGTGTGTAAATCTTTAGTGGATTTAGAAAATTACTAAAACTGTCACAGAAACTCGAATTTGAATACGTCCAGTGTAGGCCGGAACAGTATATATCTTGTCCTTGCTATATTCAATCTTATATTTTTCCACCTTGATAATTTGTGCATGTATGTTTGTGTGTGACTCTTTGTGTGTTTTGTTTGGTCCAATTTCTTGGCCTTGAGATTGTGATCTTTGCTGCTGAATAGCTTGGATAAGCATCAAGTGAGCCATGACTATCCAAACATTTTATTTTTTATACCACTGATGGAAAAATGTAAATGGAAGTCTTAGCTGTGCATATGAAAATAATTGGCTATGGAATTTAAAGAAACATTTTTTCCGCTACCCAACTCCCAACAGATTGCAATATGACGCATGCCAGCGTCTTATTTATATGCAGCATCTTCCTCACCATTTTGTGATGTTTGAATATGATCAATGCACAACGCCACAGAAAGTGAGTTTAAGAAGGGCTGCATTAATGTAATGTACCAAAAAAATGATAGTTTTGTGTGCGCTTGTATACATGCAATGTGATCTCCCCTGCTGTGTATTTTTGTTAAAAACCCTGGTGTCTACATGTGTGATTAAAGCAATAGAGCTGGTGCTGAACATTATTGGTTTAGAGGTGCAGCTTTTAATTATTTGCTCTACAATGTGAACTGGTGTACTAGCAGCTGGATAATTTTTGTTCGAGTGTATTCATTTGGGCAGTGAAGTTACTGCAGTAATATTCTAAATAATTATGCTTCTGAAACAATTTGTGCATCAATAAGAACTCTATACAAATTGTGCCTATTTATGCTTCAGAAGGAAACCTGTTTTGTAACTGGTGGAACTATTAGCTTTCTTAATGGTGGCAGTGTTTTTCTTTCCATGGTTTGATGTCCCTTTGTTGTTTGACTATAATTTGTTTACCCCTTACTCTTCTAAAATTTCTTGGAAGTATCGTTTTTAGGATTAATGTATCATACATTACATTAACTTTATCTCCCAAGATTGTATATTTTGATGTGCACGGCCACCGTATCAATAACGGCCGCTGGGTGTCGCACTTGAGCTGCGCCTCTTGATTTGTCAAGTGTGGAAGGTGGCTGGCACAGTAACTGATGCACATTTTCTAAATGTAGGGATTTTTTAAATATTCCTACATTCCAAAGACTGCTACCTGTTGAACATGCTTTCAGTTGATCCGAAACAGTTAAGGCAGAGTAATGTGGGGACTGTGGCTAATTATCATAGAATAACGACTTATACGGTGATTTTGGGTCCGTAGTGGAGACAAAGTTGCACAGCTGAGTTCTTTGTTGAAATTGTATCAACCTATTTCCTAAACAGATAACCTTTTCAAATATAGCTGAATAATTACTCATGTTTACGGGAGAGTAAAAAGTTAAATTCATGTTTGTTTTAATCTTTGCATTGTTAAAACGTTTAATGTCCAAAGTGAACGAGGGGGAAATTATGGGATTTTGCTAATTGTTAAGTAATTCAATTTACTATTCAAAGCAATTTTAGCTTAATATTTGGTGTTTTCAAGGCTCACAAAATGGTCCGGACATATCGTCCTAGATATATGGGGTGGCACGTTTGGAATAATGTGATCTATTGGCGAGATATCTCCAGTTCAGACACCAATCGCTTTGATTTCTCAACTGTTGAGACTATTTTAATGCGTCCATGAGACTTCGACACAGCCATCATAAGCAAGTGTAAACCCTGCTTCCCCTGTAACATATTTGTCTGCTTTTCACTAAATAACAATTATTTTTCATCTGGGTATTCTTTTATATTAAAACGAAATAATAAATTGTAGATCATGACATTTTACCCCGTTATCACATTGTCGTCATTTGATTAATGTAATTTCACCACTGACCACCGAAAGAAATTTCTTCTCCTCGAAGACATCTCGAGTTAATATTTTTGAAGGAAGCTCTTGAATTTCTAAGTAGATGACGGTCTTCACAATTTAACACCGAATATATTGCACAGGAAATTACAAAGAAGCCGCTATCAAGGGCGTGCGCGCCCCGTCGGTTTGTGCACACGAGCTGGTGCATGCGCCCGTCTGTTTGTGAACGCGAGCTGTGCTCGTGCCCGAGAGTGAGGTGACTGCGGGAGGAAAACAAGCTAGAGACGATCGAGACGCATCCTGACCTGCAGAGACACTCACTGAGACGTGTTGACGCCCTGTAGGGTTATGTTCACACCGGAGGCAGCTCAGGACACCGAGGAAGAGTCATAGGGTGAGTAGCTGTTATAACTCATCTCTCAGACCCATGGACAGGGTCAGGGTTAGTCTAGAATTGTACAGGACGAGAGGTTTAGTTTCTGCACCGCCTTTTATGTCTCAAAATGGCGGACAGGCCGATAGGAGCAGCAGGTCGCTGTCTGAAGTTATCTCTGTAAGAAACAACACATACAACCGACTGTGGGGGATCCAATCACACAGACAGTGTTGTTAATGTGTCCCCCACCTAGAGTATAATCTAAGTGTTAATAATGCGGGTCCACATCTTAGTCCTCATCACTTGTGGGTCATGTTGCGGGACTCCGGCTGGTAGCTGGCTGATGTTACTTCACCGTTAGCCTGCTGGTGTTAGCGGCTAGCGTTAGCCTGCTAATGTTAGCTGGGCAGAGCCGACGATACGTCCATGGAGACTACAGTTAAAACAAGCTGCACAACAAACCGTCCAGCACCGACTCATCTAACACTGTGTGCGTGTGTGTTGCATTTCTGGGAACGTAAACGTGGTAGTCTTGTCAATGTTGTAGATTATTGTAAATTAGACATATTGGTTAGGTTCCCATTAGGCTATTAGTTAAATTGACGTACAGTTGCGTTAAAAGCTTCTTTTTTTTTATACTTGTAGTAAGCTACTATTACTGCCCAATGCCCATGTGTTGTCATTGACTAGCGTCCCCATGACACCCAATGCTGGCAGTAACGCGACTTGGACAATGCTCCTATGAGCTGTGCATCAGCCGTCGGGTAGGACGCTCTGCTTGTTTTATGTGATCAGCCATGTCAAGTAATTGCACATTATGTACCGTTGTCGATCGTTGACAGGCGTCAGATATATGTTTATTAAATACCTCTCGCCTAGGTTGTGAACATAATCTTTAAGGTGTTAATGTAGCCTTCCTAGAATCCATAGCCTGGACAGAAGCATTGTCATCACGACTGCAACTTGGTGGATGTTGAACCGCATATGATCTGGGTGGAGTAGCTGATACATTGGAGTCCCTTTAATGGAGTCCAGTCCATTAAAGGGATTGTGTAAAACTAACATGAAGAAGTACTCTACACTAAAGTGGTGTGGTGACTATTTACGGTTTGATACGTAAGAACCAATTATTTATGTGCTAATTTATTTAGAGAGAAAAACTAAGCCATTCTCCTCGTGCCTATTGAGAACACGATGACAAAGTAGAAATTATTTCGAGATCTTTCAGTTTTGCCTTTAAGCCCGGTTGTCTATTGGCATTTTTTGACGGATTCTATTTTGCTCGTTGCTTTATAGCATTATTCAGTTGAACCGCGTTACCACGTCAACGCCTACTTTTAGAATGTATTGTTGTTTTTGTATGAGGGTACCGGGTTTAATGCAGTGTTTTTATGGTGCAAATGCATGCATGTTGATAAAAAGAAACAGAATAAAATGATTCTGTAATGATTCATTTGTAGCAGATTAAAAACATTGTTAATCAAAATGTTTCAAGCCTAGATTTACATCTGCCTGAAATGTATCATGTGATTTATAATAACCAATGCATGTGCTGAAAGGATTTTGTCGAAAGTCTCATTCAGGTCACAAAATGTACAAAAATTAGTTTCAGTTTTTTAGTGATCCTTTATTGTACAGTTTTACGTCCTACAATTCCTTCAGTAAAGCTTCTACATAGCACCTTACTTTCAAGCTGAATGACTGCAGGTTACAGAACTTATTACCAGGAATGACCCATTTTCTCTGGGTATATTACAAGATGACGTGTACACAACGCTTCAGTAAACCAATCCAGACTAGCTGAAGAGGCCTCACATGCAGCAAATATTGTGAAACATCAGCGGCTGACATGACATTCCCCAGGTATTTGAAACATAGTTACTCTATTTGACCTAAATTCCACGTGAGTAGAACCATATTGAGATATGAGACCCACAACTTGCTGCTCCATATAGGGTTCCTATGAATAAATAATGAGATAGAAGATTCTTGTAATGCTAAGAATCCTGAATAATCTTATAATGCAAATGTACATCCTTTATAAGATGTTGTATTATGAAATATAGGGTACATGTATATTATGATAGTATAGTTGGATAAACAAGTGTAACAAAAACCCAAAAATCTATTGACTATTGATCACTGTCATTAGTTCTACTAACTTATACTCTTTTGCTTTTTTGTTTGGCACATAGAACACCAACTAGAGTGTCAACGAGAATCATACCTTTTGTCGGACAAAGGACACATCTTTACTTTGAGACAATAGTGACTTTCTTCAAGACAACAAACTGCAGGGTCAAGACTCTGTAGGAATTGCATCTGCCTGCAGCAATTAATTGTAGACAGAAATATGGTAGATGATCTGAATGTATGCCCATTTCTGTTAGGGAATGCTTGGTGTTCATTTCAGAAGAAGCACTCTAGACACTACTTTCATTGCTAGACCAAATTTCTTATAAAAAAATAGGTCAATTTTCCTGCCAGTTATTGTAGTGTTGTATTTACTAATACTTGAAACAATCAAATAATAGGTAGAATGATACGAGTGATCATTCACCATCCATCAATATATATATACCAATATATACCAATCATTGTGATCCCATAAACTATCACCCAATCCTGAACTAGTATGACACATGGGCTGTTCATCGGTCATGATGGCCAGGGACTCTTGCGCCATCATCCAGGTTGGCATTGGACTGTCTTTAGCAACAGGACCAGATAATGACGACATGATACAGTGGCCAGCTTGTTTCCAGGGAGACTGATGTCAGGTGTTCTCCTGCTACATCCTAGCAGTGTCAAGTCCACTGTCGATAGGCAAATACTGCTACTTGCTTTACCTATTCCAACAGGCTGCTCACTCAGTGTCACTCACTGTCAATGTGAGATTAACTTTAATCAGACTATTTGAATGAATACAAAGGCCAAAATGATGGGACAGATCTTTTATATCGTTTTTGCAGAAGTCAATACAATGTTTTCCATCTGTCATTATTCTGTGTAGCCTGTGTGTGCCTAGCTGACGCAAGCAATTCAATGAGTGTTTCCTGGGTATTCTCGTCCCATATTTGAGACTTGCTTTAGAGACCTGACAGTGTTTTCATGGCAACTGCAACACTCTTGTTTTTGACTTGCTGCTATGCCTGGCTGATGATTAATTGTTTTTTGACATGAGATATGTTGTATCATTATGAAACCAAGATAATGATACTGCTTTGTGAGTTTGTGATTATGTTTATAGCCTGTCTGAAACATGATTTTATTATATACAAAGATATACTTAGTTTTATTCTGATATAATAATGACCCATGTAATGTGATGACACTCACTTACTGAGAATGATTCTTTGAAATCATAAACCTGGTAGGATATTGCCCACTACCTACAAAATGTCAATACGTCAAAACATAATTTTATGTCAGTTCATCAGATCATTACAGACCATGGGAAAATATGATATATCTTAACTATATATGATTATTATGGCCAGGCACAGTTTTAATTTGATTAAATGTATTTATTTCTTAAGAATGAAGACATATAGTTTTTGAATTTACACATATAGTCTTCTGGCCTAGCCGTTTGAGTTCTTATCAATGAAAGAAACAAACATAACAATTTTTTTTTTTTGACAAACATCTTGTACATTTAAAGTAAGGTAATTTGTGTTTTTTTCATTTGACAAAAACATTAAGTAGTATACTTTTGCTATAGAGGTTAGTATTTCATTATTGTCCGAAATAACATTTGGCTATAATGGTCCTACATTGACTTAAGCTTAGGACCAGTATTGAGATGCCAGTTCAAACATCTAATTTGTTTTAGAAAAATGAACAAGGTAAATATGTTTCACATGAGGTAGCTCCCACATGTAGCCTACAGTAGTAACGATGCATAATTTAACTACTGATGGTATTGTATATCATTAAACTCCCTTAACATTCACAGATTTTCTAATTTCTCTTAAAATCACACAAAACAAGCGCACACACCATATCTTTCCACTGGTTTCACTTTCCAAGTGAAAGTCTGTGATGAGTTTGAAAAGAGTAGTTTGTAAATGGGTGGTCTGTGTCAAACGTGAACTTGATGGAAGTCCCTTCTGTGCCCGATTTGATGTTGTTTTGTGTTGCTAGACTTGGTGGACTATTGTATAGCTCTAACTGACTTGTCTTCGCCTCTGTTCTCTCCTTAGATGCACTGGCGACCCACCTAGTGACTGGTCTGCAGGCTCTCTGTTCGTCTTATCCCGTACGCCACCAGGTTGGGAGGCAGATTCCCAGGCCCGCCTCGGACGCTAAACGTTTTTACTGGACCTAGCCAACAGGCCGCTTAAGGAGTGCAAGAGCACCTCTTCACGTGTGTTGTTCGGACCAGCCCCGCTCATCTCCCGACAGAGGAGGTCGGAGCAACTGTACCCCTGCCCAACCATCTAGTACCCCTCGCCCCACGACCTGCCACACCATGGTGCTCTCGCAAAGGCAACGCGATGAATTGTAAGTTTCTAAACTGATACATCAACCCATTTCTTAAGAACTCAAAAAATACCTAACGTTTCTGCTGAGCTTTAGGTTTTAGTATTTGTGCAAGTGTACATTTCTTAGTGTTTGAAATTTGTGCTAGATTCTTCTAACCTGGAAAAAGGCTACGCTCATTTTGTGTTACATGTTCAAGCCGTGGGCAAGTGCTAGCTTTGACAGGTGTCGGTTATCTTTCCATGACATTCAACACTTTTTTGTTCTTGAATGATGTAGCATACATTTTATTGGAATAGTGTTGACCCTGATTTGTCATTTTTAAACTGTAGAGGGCATGATTCACGTTAATGATTAAGTGCAGAGAATATGCAAATGCAGAGGGTAATTGAGTGACAGCCATGAGTCAACATCAGTTATTAAGGAGAATGCTAATATTTGTTTGCATTCAAATGGCTCTGTTAGTTCCTTACTTGCATATACAGAGCAATTTGTACTGCAAACGTCCAGTAGCTTTGAGTACCACTTAGAAAGTATTAAGGAATCTCAGGATTACTGGTAAATTACATCAAGCATTGTTTTGTCCATATTTAGTTGAGGGTAAATTGGCTCTATTTCTATGATGTATTTTTCAATACATCTATTTCATGTATTGAAGGTATGGTTTTCATGAGCTAGGATAGGGATCATATAGAAGTTTGGCTTGCTACATGAAGTGCATTTCCATGAGTATTCCCTATCCCTTGTCTTTCTTATATTGATTTTAACGTCTCTGTCGGCAGTTGTCATTCTGACAAAGCATGGTGCTTCATACTGAGCAGGGGAAAAACATTAGCTGGGCCAGAAATCAGCCCTGCCTAATCTCCCCAACTATGTAATTAACTCCTGAGGCTAGGATTAAATGTTTACCTACCTCCTGCCAGACGGTAGGAGAATGGGAAAGGTAGAGGTCTCTGAGCTCTAGACCTTAAGAACTCCAATCTCTTTCCTGGTTAAACATTGTGTCTGTGAGGTCTCGATATACAATGGATAGATGCAGTCTACACAGAGTTTGTTGATGTATAGATTTAGTGAAATAGAATTCACTGTGGAACATTTCTATCATGTTTTAATAATTGATTTTACTCCCTGTTTTGTGCTTGCTGATGTCATTGAGAAATGCAGTTTCTTCCGCATGACATGGCACTTCTCCTCAACAATGTCTTTCTCAGATGTGTTTCTTAGATTCTGGTAGTCGGAATGGCAAGTTCTGTTGGAATGCTGATGCCTGTGTGCTCCCTGTCAAACAAGCTTCTCGTTTCTTTGTTGAATAATGCTCTTGCCCCATGGTGTACAGGAGCATAGTGTAAGACCAGCAAACCATGTGAGCCATGATCAGGAATTCATTGCATTCCATTTGTTGGGGCTACCTATTAGTGCTGCCACCATCTACCTCTTTGGCCCCAGATACGGCGTTAAACTGAATCTAGGGTTTTTTCTTCTGGCAAGTTTTGCTTCCGTTATCTGTTTTTTACCCAACTAAAATAGCCTAATCGTTAGTCTTCCCAATATGCTTCTCATGTATCTAATTTGTATTATGCATGAAATAAAATATTTCTAATATTATACAATGCACACAAGGAACAGATGGTCGAGATGTCAACACCTACGTTCTCAAGCCACCAAACACTGTTCTGCACACATATGAGCTGCGTCTCAAGTGTGAACGCCACCATTTCTTGAATTTGGTGATTTAAATTGAGGCTGTGAATTTTACAAATTCTAAGAAGTAGGGATCAAGGTCTCAGCGGGTGAAGAGCGTACCATTAAGGCTCAGTCCTTAGGGCATTGACCCGTGGTCATTGGCTGCTTCTCTCTCTCCCATACTCTACCTCTTGCTGTATCTGTAATGATTAAGGCCCAATCCCATTGCTACCCCTTACCCCTTCAAAACAAGGGGAAGGGGTAAGGGGTAGAAATGGGATTGGGCCTAATGTATATAAATGCAAAATAAATCTTGAAAAAACGTAGGGATCAACATATTTGTTATAATTCTAGTTGCAAACACTAACTGCCTCTTCATACATTAAGACCCTCTACTAAAATCGAAATGAATATTTGGAGCAGGATTGACTTCGTAACCGTCTCTAACAAGTTGAACCTTGTTAGATAAACTTGCTGTTCCAAACAGAGCAGTCTTGTCTCTTTTACTGGCCCCATCAGCACTTAAGTCAGATGCTGTGATTGCGCAGCATCTTCGAAACAAGTCTTACGTTTCTGAGCAAATCTAATGAAAAGCGCATCTCTGTTCCTTTTCAGGGTCAGGGGATGCGCCTTTTCTGCAGGCATTTGATAAAAATAGACCCAGAGCACAAACCCTCCTCTGCCTGTGGACACCCATGTGCAGTTGGCCTTTGCTGTAGACAATTTCTATGTCTTCTGATAAAAGGACCATGTTCCTTGGTCTGCTTTGCTCCTGGGGCTGTGAATGTCACGACGAACACAATGAATGCCAGACCATGTGCTAGAGGTGGTCAGCAGTGATTGAGGTGGCCAGCAGTTGCATTATAGTATTACGGACAACCTGGATTGGCTGAGCAAGCAAAGCTCCCATTCCATGTCTCAGACAATGGAAATGGTCATACTCCTTTTTTTATGTAACTGCATTATGCTTCTTTTATTATAATCTTTGTTTTGTTTCCTTTTTACATTTGTTCTTGAATGAGTCTTATTTGAAGCCCCTATTTTACCGTTAATTAATGTCTTGAGCCTCAATGAATAGGAAGGTAACCCTAGCTTGGACGGTGAACGTTGCCTGGGCGTGGCTGGCCTTGAATTGAGAGAATGGTTTCGAGGCAGATGGAGATGTATAGAGTGCTTCTCAGTGGCACCATGGCTACAGTGTGTATAGAGGGCACCAGTATGTATCAGCAGGGGGTCCAATCAGCAGGATGTCTCAAATCTTGCCTCCTGCATGCAAGACGGATGGAAGCACATGGTTTCATTGTCTGTCCTGGGACCACTGTTTCTTCCAAGTAATTCCCAGTACACATACAAGGCATTGATCTAAGTATGAGGGGCAGTTCTGTATTGTATATGATGGTTATTCATTGTTATTTCCTTTTTATATAGACTACTGAAGTAGTGCATTATATAAGGCCTGAATAGACACATCTTTTCATGCTGTTTTACAATATGGTTAAGACATCAAAAAGACCACCCATAATGTCTTTCCGATTAATTCACAGAATGAAATTGTTTTTGTATCCAAACCCTAGAAGTATATGTAAAATTCAAAGAAATCACACTGGTGTAACGTTTCTCGTAGTCTCACCAGTATGTGTGACTCCAGTGATGGGCCGTCATTGAGGCCCTGTCAGAAGCACCTCATTGTAACCACAATTGGGCCCCAAGGCAGCCAGGTCCATTTCTTCTTTCTCAAACCCAATTTAGACGTGGAACTTGCAGAGGTTTTTAAGGAAATAATCGTTTGGAGCATTTTTTAGTTTGTAATACGGAAGTATTTCAATTTCCTTTCCCTTGGTAAAAAAGGATGTAAAATGCCAGTGTGGGAAATAACTACAGACACGATCTGAGTGACATTTAGATCCACATATAATACACGTTCAGATATACTGTATGCAAGCTGGATTCCTTGGTGCAAAGGGTCTTACAATACCAAGCATACGTTCTTGGCATGGGTTTTGGAAATGCTGATCTGGCTGTGTTAACACCACACTCTACCACTTTAGCTACAGAGCTCCATGGAGTAATGTGCTGTACGTGTGCATTACATTTATTTCTCACGCTCAAATCCAATTTTTGATTGACTGTAGTGCTCTTAGTTCATTTGTGCAGGGTTCTGGAGCTCTTGGTGTTTAATTTAAACATAAAACGGTCTACTTTTGGCTAGACTATTTGGGGTATCCCGGAACCAAAGAAGATGTATATAAAAAAATTTTTTCATTAGAACATGTTGTATAGGTCATAATTAACAGGCATGGGTCAGTGCCATGTAAATGTGAAGGCAAAAGTAAGCTTCAAACTAACAAGTTAGTTCTACTGGGTTAACAACATGTAGGCCTTTTGCTCTATGTTGATCACATAGCTATACTTGGCTGCTGCTACACCCAGACGAGTGTCGACAGGTATCTTAAACGTATGCGTTTCAGATCTGCAGCACATAGTTTATCTTTAATAATGACTTTGGACTTTGAGCTGTACATTATCTCATTCTTTAATCAGATTCATTGCTAAACAACTCTCCCTTTTACCTGTGTGTGTGTGTGTGTGTGTGTGTGTGTGTGTGTGTGTGTGTGTGTGTGTGTGTGTGTGTGTGTGTGTGTGTGTGTGTGTGTGTGTGTGTGTGTGTGTGTGTGTGTGTGTGTGTGTGTGTGTGTGTGTCAACGCTAAGGATTTTTTTTCCACTTGCCCGGTCGGGCCAGTGGGTCTGAATTCTACTTGCCTGTAGTCAATTTTCACTGGCCCCAAATATAAATAGTTTTTTTATTAGTGGTTATCAAATAACGACAAAGATTCAGGTAAATTGTTATATTTTATCTTTATATTATCTGCTTTGTGATAACCACATTTGCCTCCGCGTTCTGTTTAGTAAAAAGAACCGGTAAGGCACCGGAGGACGGGTTATCCACAGCCCGCTTAGCTGCCATGCAAGCAAGATGCTGCTTGCTCTTATCGTGACACTCAAGCATTTGCTTTCTGAAAGATGACGTTCCTTTAAAAAACGAACCGCTTTTATCCGCTGTTGACGGGAACTTAAGGCAAACCTCGCAGAACAAGTTGGTGATTCCTCCACATCCTTGAGTATAACCCAGGGGAACTCCTTCTTCCAGAATGCTTGAAAAGTTCGCTTACGCTTGAGCTCGTATGCAGCCATCTCCTAGTTCTTAATCTGCGGCGTGCCCACTACCTGCCGGGAGTCTCGTGATCTCGATTTTGAATGGCCGAAGCCACATTCAAATAAAATCAAATAGTACACCAAGAATGCTGTGGCGACTTTTTTTTTTTGCTTCGAGTCCTCCACTTGCCCGAACGGGCAAGCGGGTTGTCATAGTTACTTGCCCGACGTGGCGTTTTACTTGCCCCGGGACGTCGGGCAATCCGTGTGTGTGTGTGTGTGTGTGTGTGTGTGTGTGTGTGTGTGTGTGTGTGTGTGTGTGTGTGTGTGTGTGTGTGTGTGTGTGTGTGTGTGTGTGTGTGTGTGTGTGTGTGTGTGTGTGTGTGTGTGTGTGTGTTAGGGATCGACCGATACAGATTTTTTTAGGGCCGATACGATACCGATATTTTTTCATCAGCCTTAGCCGATACTCCGATATACCGATATTTAGAGCCGATACTGCTTTTGCTCCCTCAATCATAAAAATTACACTGATAACAAATGTTACAAGTCTCAATTTAAAAAAAGGAACATTTATTGAACTTCAATATAAAAAACAATATTTAACAAATAGTAAAAACAGGTGAGGTAAAACAAGTAAGAAAAATTAGATGAGCAATATTTAACAAATATTAAAAACAGGTGAGGTAGAACAAGTAAAAAAACCCTATATCGGTCGATCCCTAGTGTGTGTGTGTGTGTGTGTGTGTGTGTGTGTGTGTGTGTGTGTGTGTGTGTGTGTGTGTGTGTGTGTGTGTGTGTGTGTGTGTGTGTGTGTGTGTGTGTGTGTGGTGATGTCAATGTTAGCTGGCTGGCTAGTGCACTCAGTTCTTCATTTGTCGCTCTCCTTAACGGATGAGCTCACTCTCTCCTCCCTTTACTTCCCTTCTCCTCAGTGTTTGTCATCCATGACACAGTGGCTCTCCATTTTGAAGTTGCTGGACAGCACTATTCTGCAGTGTGGGCACTGGGGAGTAGTGTTTCGAACCTGCTGGCTATAACATTGGGCATTAAATACATTAGTTTACCCTGGGGTATACAGCAGGTAATGCGTTTTCTTATTGCAAGTTATCTACCTTCTTGCAAAAATGTTTCCTTTTGAACACATTAAGGCTGGCAAGGTTTAATACCACTGTATGCTCTGAGTGATGCAGTTTATGGTTGCTTCTATTCTGCCCCTCCTCAATGCCACTCCTCTACCATCTTCCAATCACGTCTTCTAGCCGTGCGCTCCTTGTCGCCATGGATACCGCTGGGTCCACTCTTTCTACACCTTCATTTACCTATTTCTATTTGGAAACTCTCGAACATGATGGCATGATATATATATTTTTTTTTTAATTTGCCTCATTCCTCTTCAAATTGAAAACATGTAATTATGTGTGTAGTGTGGAGGTGAATGGTAAGGAAAGGGCAAGGGATAGTGCAGGCTTACCTTGAGTGAATCGCAAATATTATATTTTGTTTATTTTCTAGTATTTAGAATTGTCTCATTAATGATATAATTTCCAAAAATATATGAAACTGTCTGCTGTGTTTCTACTAGAAAAATGTTCTTGCAACTGCTTAGCCTTCAACATGTAACCTCTGCAAAACTTATTTTCTAGAATGCTGTTGTTGAATCCCATTATCCCATATTAGGTGGAGACCCACCTGGTATATGTAATTGCAAAACAAGTTGGCTGGCTAGTAGTCATGGTTTTGGTTGACTCTGTAAATAGATGCCTCTTTTTTAAATGTCAATCATATTGAATGTGTATGCTTTCCAATGGAGGAAGCAAAAAAGTTGTCACATATTTTCAGCCCCAAACATTGACAATTGTGTTTGTTTGGTTGGGTAGAAGACTTTCGTTGCGTACATGTGTGTCTAATTTGACAGTTGGGATAGGTGTAGCATTGCGCTCAGCCATCGTCTTGTCTGGCCTAGCCTGCCGATGGGACACGATCTTGGCTGTCAACTCACACTGTGGAAGGACACAAACCTCAGCACTTCACAAAGCTTTCCTCTCCCAACATTCCCACCTCATTATAATACACTTCCATAAATAGTCCTCACCCCACACATCGCCGTTTGCTCCCCCCCCCCCCCAAACCTGCGACAGGCAGGCTGTCACAGACCCGATAACCTCCCGCTAACCTTGAGCTGTAATCGGACTGCTCCTGTCATGAGGGGCCTTCAGGAAGGGAAGAGAATAGAGGGCAAAGGGGTTAAGACCGGCCTTCATCCTTATTCTTTTAACAATCTTTTTATTTCATCATTCCTGGTCTTGGCTGTGAGTTATCTTTTTCTTTTTTTTTTGGAGACGCCAGATATGACAGGGTTACCCCGTCACTTCAACATGGGATGAAACCTGACACAAGCAGCGAGGCTGTGGTCGTAAACAAGCCAGCCTCAGACAAAGCCAGGAAAAGGCAGGATGGGCTCTTCTCTTCTTGCTCGACTAGCCCTTTGTCCTCTCTATCTGAATATCTCTCTCCTCGTATTCTCAATGCCACCTCAGTGTTCAGCCACTGGTGTGCTTTTGTCCCTATCTCATCAGTTTCTCTCGGTTTAAACACAGTCCCCGTGTTTAAACCTCATGGAAAGGCTAGCCTCTGGTGACTGCTGATCCCCCTTCAAGGTGTCTGCTCTGTGGAGACGCACAGGCAGATTATCACGTGATCCCTGGCTTCTCTTCTCAGGCTCGGCAGCACACTTTCCTCAGTCCCACACACACACACACACAATCACACCGTTGCTTTACAATAGCGATGCAATTATAACTGCATTAATTGGCATATTCTAATTAATCCGTTGTAATGCTCATTTGGATTAGGCCTTTATTTTTTGTGCAAAAAATGGAAAATGGCACCATTTATATAAAAATAAATAATAATAATAACATTTCTATATTGTGCTTCTTTTGATATTACATTGGATGGTATATGACTGGAAATTATGGAAATTTTCTGAGGCTAGTTACAAAATGTGTGAATACTAGTTTGGGTGTTCTCAACAAGCCCAAAAATCTCTGGAAAAGGCCATATGCACAAAATGCCTTTGACCTCAGTAAAAAAATAATAAATACAAATAAAAAAACAGCATGGTCTTACTTGGCTGTGGCCTCACATGCTGCATTCTTGGTTAGAGCAGCTGATGTCAACTGAGTAGACTTGTCCTACCACCATTTTTCTTTGACAGTCTTAATTTGTTGAAGTAAGGCTGCCTGGGCTTTGCACCACCCATCAGTATCCCGATATCTCCACCACAGGGCCTCCCATTTCCATTATGTGCCCACAGCCATGTTATCTCATTATAGCGCTCAGACAGATGTGCGCTCTATCTGTGTCAAATGTTGAAGAGGTGTGTGGGAGGGAGTGTGTGGGAGGCTGTGCGGGGTGGGGGAATGCAAGAGGCATACTGTGAAACTGCAGTCTCGTATTAAGTCTGAGACTTGGGTGAATGGGTAACAAAAGTTGA
This sequence comes from Gadus macrocephalus, assembly GCF_031168955.1. Classification (NCBI taxonomy): domain Eukaryota; kingdom Metazoa; phylum Chordata; class Actinopteri; order Gadiformes; family Gadidae; genus Gadus; species Gadus macrocephalus. The sequence goes on from NC_082397.1 coordinate 14,284,792, forward strand.
ATCATTTAATTCCCTTTGTCTGACACATTTCCATGCATGCTCATTTTCGGTCTTTTGTTTCACTGCATAAGCATATTGCTTCTCATTGTGCTTAACATATCTTGTCTGCTAATCAGCCAGACTAATTGTTAACGTTTTAACTTTTTTAACATTTTCAGAAATCGTGCAATAGCTGACTACCTGCGTTCCAATGGTTATGAAGAAGCATATTCCACCTTCAAGAAGGAGGCTGAACTAGATATGGTAAGTAGCCAATAGACTAATTCATCCAGATATTGCCTTGCCTTGATGTGCACTTTTTTTAGCCCTTTATAATTAACCAAGTTTTACGAAAATTTGTACGATAAACGAAAAGTGTTCTATTTGACAAGATGTCTATCAAAGATGCTATTAATTGGCGATGAATATTGATTAAAAACATATTGCTTTATACTTAACATTTCAGGGAGCTGGCTGTGGCGAATTGAATGTTAGATTTCCTCTTGGCTAAAATATACCGTAGATTATATAAAGTGGCTTATTCTGTTGCATCCCTTGGAAATCAATTGAATAATTCATGATCCAAAGGGCCCGGTGTGTCCTACTGCCCACCTAAGCAGCAGCATGCTAAAAGCCCACCACCTTTTATACCCATTCATGAAGGCCCTTTTATTATGGGTCTGTTTAGCATCCTGTCACATTATCGTGGAGGGGTGCTCGGCCGAGGGTAGGTCGGGTCCTTGTGTACGGGTTTCGGCCCTCTTGTAGGGCTTTAAGGCCATTGGTACCAAGCAGCACTGGGCCACCAGATTTTTTGTTTGTGTAGAGAATAATAGTTTTAGGGTATCATAGGCTTGTTCTGCTATAGTGCAGCAAAAGCAGACCCATTTGCAACATAATTGTGTGTGTACGTGCGCTGCACTGACAAGATCTGTTGACCTAATGGGCAGAGAGACCACGCAGATGGCAGAGTTGCACCATTACTGCACCACTGCCTTTTCTGTCCTACATTTATTTTCGGGCTACCTTACAACGTTAGGGCCATGGTGTGGTTGACTATTATGAACGCCTACAATCCAGGCTTTTGGATGCTTTGTTAATTTCCATTTTATATGTTAAATACTATTTAAGATTTGATTAAACAAGTCCATACACCATGCCCAGAAGAAATTGGCATGTCCCACAGTTGCAAAAAATAAATAATTACTCATTCTCACCTCCCATGATGGCAACATGCCAAGCTATTTCTGGCAATCTGTTGGTTAGGTTTCTGAAGGGAGTAGCAGAGAATAGATTGGATCAAAGGCCATGGAAGATTTGTGCTGTATCTCACGAATGTGCCACACACAAACTACTGTGGACTGGGAAAGTGAAAACTGAGTCGAATGACCGGTATTAGACTAACATGCTATCCTTTTCATAGCTGAGACTGAGACCAAACATAATGGTTTTTAACTGATTATTTTTTAATTACGAAATTAGGCAATATTTACTGTAAATATCAAAAATCTGAATTTTATGTCAGATTTTGAATCTATGTTCATTGTGATGCATAAAAAATGTTTATTTTTCTGGCACTAGTTTCCTCTAATTCCGGGTAGGTGACTATAAACCGCTAAAACCTTCCATGTTTGTAGGAGATTATCTTGCCTGACTGGGATTAAGAATAGGAGTGTGTGCGTGTAGCTGAAGGTTGTGTCCGTCTTGCAATCATGGTTGGCCAGGTTAATTATGAGTCTAGCCAAAGACTCTGCATGGAGCCTGGCCATCAGGCCCCCCCCCTCACGCTGCTAAGGCTAAACCCAGGGATGTGATTGGCTTTCCTTGCCTGTCTGTCCTGACTCTGTGCCCTCCGATCCACAGAACGAAGAAATGGATAAAAAGTATGCAGGCCTATTGGAAAAGAAATGGACCTCAGTCATCAGATTACAGAAAAAGGTTTGTACCCCTCCTCTCCCTCCTTTTACTTTTATTTCGCACTCGCGTTGCGCGCGCTCAACCTCTAGTTGTAATTAAACCCATAGCAATAATGTGGAAACCCCAGTCGATAATGTAACTAATTTCTGAGAGCATAATATAATAACATTTTGCCTATAATGTTACAACGTATAACATTCGTTCACCACAAATTACTCTAAAAAGCAGTGCCAACATTTTAATATTTTTTAACCATTCAGCGAACAAAAGGCAACAGGCTGATTATCAGTTAGGGGGCCACTCAATGACATGTAGAAACACGCCCACTGAAGTGGTGTGAGAAATACGAATTTCTACTCCTCATTCACATGTAAGTAACTATTTACATTTCCTTAGGAAAATGACATGATATGTTGTTGACACATACGGCCCATCAGGAGAATATCAGGATTTACACGCGTGTCTGAAAGCAGCTAGTGTGTGAGCATTTGATTTCATTATAAAATTAGTCAATTTATGGTAACGGGGGTAATTGTTCAATGAAAAGTGTCGTATACTATGCATGCAAATCAATTATTAACTATATTTTACTGTTATTCAGGGCTGAAAAGTGCATTGACATTTTAAAATGCAAGGCAACTACTATTGGTTAGTTGAAAATAATGATCATTGAAATTAAACATCTCATCCGGTGTCCTGGCCAAGACAGGCAGCAGTAGTCTACAGTCACACGTAGCATACACACAAAACATAAGAAAAATAAAACCACTAAAACAGTCCGCAGGGGGGGGAAGGGGATATAAATATCGCAAGACATTTCGGGAGGCTCAAGGAGGAGAGTAATATTAGGTTTGAGCAACAAAGTGTTGCTGTGTGCGTTTGTCGATGGCGGAGCCGTTATGTTTAAAAACATAACGTCTTACCTGGGCGAGTGTCGCTGCGGTATGTGCGCGTGCGTGTGTGTTCTTACCTGCACGTGTGTGTTCTTACCTGCACGTGTGTGTTCTTACCTGCACGTGTGTGTTCTTACCTGCGCGTGTGTGTTCTTACCTGCGCGTGTGTCGATGGCGGAGCCGTTATGTTTAAAAACATAACGTCTTTCCTGGGCGAGTGTCGCTGCGGTGTGTGCACGTGCGTGTGTGTTCTTACCTCCACGTGTGTTGATGGCGGAGCCGTTATGTTTAAAAACGTAACGTCTTACCTCGGCTAGTGTGTCGCTCCCTTTGTCTTGACGTGCGGTGTGTGTGCGCGCGTGTGTGTGCGTGCCTGTGTGTGCGCTTCCGTGTATGTTTGTGCGGTGTATGTATACGGTGTGTATGTGCGTGCTTGCGGTGTATGTATGCGTTTGCGCGTGCGGTGTTTGTGTGTGTGAGCTGCAGGCTGCTTGGCACATGCGCACATGACTAACTTGAGTAACTGGTGCGACAGGCTTGCTATTATAGTAGTAAGATTACAGCATGCAGCATACATATTCCACCTTCTTGAAGGTTGAATATGCTTCAGTACTAACGGTGACATTGATGTGGTCTGGTGAACCATCTGGGACTGTTACAAATACACTGTCTAACTACTTACAGGTAAAGGGGTAGTCGGAAGAACCATCTGGGACTGTAACAACATATTAACATGTTCTAACAGTCAACACTAACGTGACCCTGGCAGTAACATCAAATGGACAGCTTTAAGCCCGTTTAGAATAGCAAAAGCGGAGAAGGCTCTTCCCGGTGCTTGTGCCTAGTTGAGTCCAAGTGACCGAGCGTGTCTCCGTGCTGACGTGTTGTGTGCGGCCGCAGGTGATGGAGCTGGAGTCCAAGCTGAACGAAGCCAAGGAGGAGATAACCCTGGGCGGTCCCGTCACTCAGAAACGGGACCCCAAGGAGTGGATCCCGCGCCCACCGGAGAAGTATTCCCTCAGCGGGCACCGCAGCCCCGTCACCCGGGTCATCTTCCACCCCGTGTTCAGCGTCATGGTGTCCGCCTCTGAAGACGCCACAATAAAGGTGAGGCGTTGGTTGTTTTTTAAACGTTTTTAAACACTTTATTAGATTTTGGACGGACAGCTTCCGTCTTGATCTAACCCCTATACCCTTCTGCCTCAACACCTCTACTCAACCTCTTGGAGGTGGGCTTTGATTATTTTGTCCCCTCAAAGGTTCATCCCATCACCGGATCTCCTGCTTGCTGTAGCCGCTGGTTATCAAACTGGGACATGTTAGTAGGGGGGGGTCCTCGACTAAGATTTTCCATAGTCTAATATGATTTGTCGCACCAGAACCATCGTCGACTGATGTTATTTGACATATGCAGCTCAATGATGCATACATGTTTGGGACTTTTGCAAGGTTTACACACTAGAGAATAATAATTAGGTTTATCAGGGTTTTCCACAGCTGTCTATAGGAGAGCCACAGCGCCTAAAGGACCGCCTCTACAAACAAATAAACTACTTGTCATGTCAGCATCGGTCTTCAATTTGACAGAAAATATAGCCATTGACCCATACATCATATCGTAATTAATATAATACATTATAAACTCAAAAGGTGGCTGGTCTCAGTGGAAATGGAGGGCTCCTTTCTATCTGATGTCGCACGGTATTGATATCTGATCAAGACAACTTACACCGATAAAGACAAAGTCGTTTGACCAGTTACAAATTTAAGATGCATGTTGATGACGCGTTTCAGCGTATAGAACAAGTGCAGCAACGTTGGCAGGACAGCAAAAATGCACTACACAGTACCGACGCGGAAAAATCTTTTTCACTAGCGTCAGTCGTACGATATAACATCTGGTATTGAAAGTTGGAATTGTACTTTTTTGAATCATCTTTAATTGTTTTGAAAGGCTTCCAATTTTGAGAGGTTTTTTTCCTGACATTGTGTATCCTTCAAGACTATATGCGCTCTTCTTGGAAAAGAAAATGATTGATGTCTTTAATTACACAAAAGTGTTATCAGGCAAACAAAGCTTTTCTGAAAGCAAAACAGACAACTAAAAAAAAGCAGACAAACCCCCACAATTGTATTTATTGAAATGTTTGGTCCAATTGTCAACTATAATGCAGACTAGCTGTCTATCTATCGGACGATTCAAATCGTCGAAGATTCGAGGTCACACCTACATTCTTGTGAACATATTTTTTCTTGAATGTCGTGCATGCATTTCTTTTTGATGGAGCTGCACAACCACATTCCCACACAGTCACATGACGTCTGGGTTCTGAACGTCTTCTACGAGTACTTGGCAGATGGCACTTTGCATCAGAACTAATTCTTGTTGGTTGAGAATTATATATTCAGCTCTGTGGCAGTTGAAAAATATCAATCCATCATCTTGCCACTCTATGTGCCTTTTGTTACTGCAGATCGATGCTTTTATTCCTCGTCAATTCTGTAAATTTGAGCCGAGGTATTTGAAAGACTGGACCTGCTGTCATTTAGTCAATGTAAAAATGTAAAACATCCATTACTGCTCTGGCCATCCTATACTGACATTATTACGTGTGTTTGGTAGCTCACTGCCACTATATCAAGACTAGGAGTTGGCAGGAATCCCCCAATGAGATGCAAATCCAAAAGGAGTGGGGCTTGTAGCAAGGAAATCCCCATTCAGATGGCAGGATCCTTGGTGTCTCCGATCACAGCTTGTCTAAATACCCCCACCCCAGAATACACCACAAAGGGCTTAATCCTCCACGGCAAGCCGTCTGTCGAACATTAACCATCAGGTGGCTCCTTACTATTACACCCTATATTAAATTCTCATGTCTTTCAAAACCCAAGTGTATCTACAGTAGCAGAAATGTAAAAGGGGTTATTAGCTATGCAATGATGGACTAGTTAGAAAATTATTATACTGAAATGTATCAAGACTTTTCTTTTTAAGATTTTTCCAAGGCAGGTCATTTTTTTATTTGACTGCTATGTTACTCTGAGCCGCAAAATAACACGTCACAGATGGTAATATATACACATACATAAACATCACATAATCTGTGTCAGTGTACACACAGTCACAGAAGATGTGATATTTAGGTGTGCTTGTGTGTGCTTATCCTTCATAGCAATCGGAACAACAATATTGTACTTCTGCTTATTTCCCCTTAATTGGAGTGTGAATATACGTCTTGGACCCCTTTCTAACAGCCATCTACTGGTGTCCTCCACTAGGTCTGGGACTACGAGACCGGTGACTTTGAACGCACACTCAAGGGGCACACAGACTCAGTGCAGGACATCTCCTTCGACCAGACTGGCAAACTTCTAGCATCCTGTTCTGCGGACATGACCATAAAGCTGTGGGACTTCCAAGGCTTCGAGTGCATCAGGACCATGCATGGTAAGAGCCTGATGGCGGCTCTTGAAGATCCATCTCTGCTGTGAATTATGTCTGCTGAAGTTGTGCTGAACTGCCCACGTCATTCATTATTGTTCATTGCATACAGTTTTGGAGAAAAACAATGATGTTCAAATACCTCTAGCCTTGCACATTTTGGTTGGCAAGGTGGCTATTGCTTTGCATTTTTTAGTAGTATTGTAGTCGCAAGAGTAGAATATTAGAGTATTCTTACTAAATTTGTTATCCGACACTCGAATTCCTGTGATGTAATTATTGGTTGTTGGGTCTCGGTGTGTTACACAGTTTATTATCACGCTGTTATCCCACGATGGTCACCAAGTAGCCGGCAACCAGTCGAATCTGCAAGCTTGTGCTTTATTTACTCTGGCATATGCGTCCAGCCCTCCTCACGTTCAGACGGATTTCGGAGAACCGTTGTCGCATTTTCATAAGCAACCAAGGTGGCTTCCACTGATATGTCACATGTATTGTTGCTCTGATTGGTTGTAGAGCTAACCAATTGCATCCATAGTCATTTTGGTTTGTGCACGTTGATAACACCCCTTGCAAATCTAAAATGAACTAACGGATTCCAGACTAATAACCATTTACAAATTGGTCTGGGGATGCCAGGCTAGAAAAATCGGAAAAGTCTCCATATCAAGAAAGCCCAAACGGTCTGCGAGTGTTTCTCCTGCTCTGAAATACCTCCCCTATTCACACAGACTGCTCTCTTTGGGATATACTAATGTACCATATTAAATGTTAAGTGGACAAGAGAGAATTTTTAAGTAGTTTATCTCGATCTTCCTCAGCTGAGAATATAGTGTGTCATTGCTGAAGTCCTCCCCAATCTCCCTTTCAACCCTAATTGCAATGTAAATTACAACTGTAACGATTGTAGACGTTACCCCGGGCTGTACTGATAGGAAGACCCCCCTCAGAGTGATAATTCTGTCTAAGCTGTCTAGAGAAATCCCCACCTCCCCTACAGCATGTGTGGTAGAGCATATTTGGTACAGCATGTGCTCCAATCCCATAATATAGACCCTCAATCGAAACAGGTTTTAGATCTGCTAGATCTAAAATCTGCATTCAAGTTGTTAACCCTGATATTTGTATTGACAGTGTCTGAGTGAGTGTGTGTGTGTATGTATGTTGGGAGTGGATTATTTTTACGGTTTTGGGCAAGCGGCTGAGATTATTTCCTTGTTTCTATCCCATCCTAATAGATTCCCTTTTATTCCATTCTTCTATTTTCTTCCTGCATACCTAGACATTTTAATACCTCATGTTCCACACACTCCCTGTGCTTACCAGGATAACTGATTCAGTGTAGTAGATTAATACAGACTTGGAGAGCAGTTTAATTATCCTCTTCAGTACCACATCTTTTTTTTTTTCCTTCGGTCTAGCTGCCAGACTTTTTTCAGCCCCTCCCTAAAACACACATGCAAAAACACACACACTCAGTGTTGACCTTTTCTTCAGGGACAGTCTTTACTCTGCCTTACTGTGCTTAGCAGCTCAAACACTACTTGATATCTAGGTAATTAGCCTTCTCTTCTTCCCTTTAGAACCTAGTTACCCCCAGCAATGTGGCTTCTCTTTAATTGGTTCAATAATCTAGACAATAATGCCATACAGTTGAAATCTCTTTTGGGTGGAATTTTATAATTTACTTAAACCAAATTTTAGTTTGTGTTGTTGGTGATCCTCTATTATTACATACTCAAAGTGGATTGAAGTTAAATACGTACAGCATCACTTCAACTGATGGTTGGTCGTATAGGGCTTGTACGTCCTGACGTCACTATGCAAGGACCACCTCCATTTTGGAAGGATAGAATCATTGGAATGTTATTGGTAGTAACAGGGTTTTGGTCAGTGTTTACAAATTATTTGTGAAATTATTTTTCACCATTGTTGTGTATGAAACTGCCACAGCGCTTCACATGCGTTGCATGGAAAAAGAAAGTTTAGATTAGCCACGGTTACTTGTTAATGTGGATTTAGGATTTGACATTACTACAACTCTCTCGCGTCATGGCAAAACGGCAGAGTATCACCAACACAGATTCCCATGATCCACTCTGATGCACAAGCCCTAAAGCGGCGGTCATTGTTCTTCTTGTCTTCATCTAATATTTGCAGGACACGACCACAACGTTTCATCTGTAACCATCATGCCCAATGGAGATCACATAGTGTCCGCCTCGAGGGACAAAACCATCAAAATGTGGGAGGTCGCAACTGGGTATGTGGCTTGTGAAACCACCCTAACTGTTGAGCGCTAAATCAATACCGTCGTCATTGTAGTGTTCATTAAGTGAGCGCTGACGAACGTTCATGTCCCCCCCCACCACCCAGGTACTGCGTGAAGACCTTCACCGGCCACAGGGAGTGGGTGCGCATGGTGCGGCCCAACCCGGACGGCACGCTGATCGCCAGCTGCTCAAACGACCAGACCGTGCGCGTGTGGGTCGTGGCGTCCAAAGAGTGCAAGGCCGAGCTGAGGGAGCACGAGCACGTGGTGGAGTGCATCTCCTGGGCCCCCGAGAGCGCCTACCCCAGCATCATGGAGGCCACCGGCTCCGAGGTACGTCTGGTTCAATGTCACACTCCCAACACGGGCTCTGTATGCAAGACGTGGGGTTAGAGGTATGTGTTGGTTATTACAAGCCTCCCAACACTGTCGCTCTATACAAGACAGAGGTTTGGGTCCATTTTGAACCAAAATCTATTTTGTGAAGAAGCAGGGAAAATGGGCTCGGTGGGCCCAAGTCAAATGTTACTAAAGTCAAACACCGTAGAATTTCACTGTACACCTAAGATATCTATTTTTATGTAAAGATATGCTAAAACCCAACTCTACATATCTGGCTACACTGAAAGAGCAGGACTTATGGACGTATGCATAATCTTGATAATAATAATGCTAAACGTGGGGCCATTTGCACTATAGGTTCATAATGTGACCCGTGCTGTCCACAGTAATCTCTAGGTGATCAAGAGCATTCCTCTTCCACTTGCCTAGTCAGGCTAGTGTGGAGCTCTCACACTGAAACCACGAGTCGGACCTATAAAAGACCACTGCGTATTGTTAGAAGAGCTCGAAACTCACTCAGTTACTAACATGCATGCGGAAGCACACCCGCGCAAACACTGAGCACACACATACTGACACGCACACTGACTGCCATGGCCTAGGGTCAGCCCCGGCACACTCGCCTCTCTGCCTTGTGATCAACCGTGTCTAATGCTGGGTTCATCTAATTAAAGCGTTTGTCCTCACAGCGAGAGACTCACCTCCAAGTGCAATAAAAATACAATGTCCCGCTTTCACAACTTTTGGATCTGTTCTATTGGTTCATAATAGTCCTTAGTTCAATTAAAAACTTTGAAGTAGGTCCATTTTGCCTGCACTATTGAGGTAGGATTTGACTAGAGATCGTGGATTAACTGGCAGAGAAACCATTTTGAGACATTGTAACCACACACATACACCCAAATAAATAATTATAGCTAATTAGCTATCTAATGTTACCCCTTTGACTCTTTTTTTTTATTGTGCTGCTGTTCTTACTGATTAAAATAGTCCCTCCCTGAAGCAGTCGAAGCTGTAGGCATGTAATGACTTTTGGTTCCAATGTACCTCGTGTATGAATGTGTGCTGTGGGAACGACTTCTTGGTTTGGTTAGCAACAAAGGAAAGTAGCACTCTGTGGACAAAGAAGCAGCTCTCAATGGATTATGGCCTTCCATAATCCATAGAGAAACACTGTCAAAGGGCTGTATATTCAGGCAAGATAAATTGGATTTTGAGACAAAATATATTTTTTTCCATTTTTAATATTGCAATACATATTGTAGCAGACCAGTGTTGAGTCCTTTTTTAAAATTCCTACAACCCCTCCACAGTGCAGTTGCTTAACCTAATACAAGCTAATTAGAATAGTTACAAAGTGTGCTTGGTGCATTTTTTTGCATATTGTGCTGAAAACCACATCGCCCTTGAATAGCTAAAGTCTAGCCTGTGGTTTGATGTGGAGATTACATTATTAAAAGTAAGTTTCATAATGTCCAATTGTTTCTATTGTAATTCACACTGTCAGAAGGCCCGCATAAAACGAGAGCTGGTTTGCAGGCTGCTTGTTTAATCTCTGCATGTAACGATGAACATGATGCGCTCCTGGGCTGGGGCTCTACTCTGTGCTCCTCTGCCAGACATTTTTGTAGTTGATGTGTTGTACAATCGTTGAAAGTGTAGTCACGCCTTTCTCCTTTTGAAGTTGAGGTCGTAACATCCTCCTCTCCTCACCCACCAGGTCAAGAAGAGTGGAAAGCCTGGGCCTTTCCTGCTGTCCGGCTCCAGAGACAAAACCATCAAGATGTGGGATGTCAGCATTGGCATGTGCCTTATGACACTGGTGAGGGCCGGTCCATAATCAGCCACCATAATTAAACGGTTTCTCTTGAATTCTCAATGAGATGGAGGCTTTGGCTCATTACGTCCTTCTGTTGCAGGTCGGTCATGACAACTGGGTGCGTGGGATGCTTGTCCACCCCGGAGGCAAATTCATAGTGTCCTGCGCGGACGACAAGACCCTGAGGATCTGGGACTACAAGAACAAGCGCTGCATGAAGACCCTGTATGCCCACGAACATTTTGTAACCTCTCTTGGTAAGCAGCCCCACTACCCACGTTTCATACCGTCCCTGGGTCTCCATCAGAGACTCCCACCGCTTCCCCCTCAGGTGGCTCCTATGAACTCTTCTCACTGGAGCTACAGGAAGCTGCTTTAGGAAAACTCTTTGCAGTAGAAACAACACGTCTTCCCCCACAGTATGTTTGTTTGACGTCCTGAGGATTGTATTGAGCTGGGTAAACGATTGCCCCAGGACCACTCAAACCATCCCCCCTGCCCCGAGCTGAGTTTTCACTAGATCAAGGCTTGGGAAGGCTCCTTAGAGGCCTTCCTGGCCTGAGATCTGCTTTTCTGGGCAAGCTGTTTGAAGCCGTTTCCTCTTGAGCGGTTGAAGGTCTCCCCAGAGGGAGGATACTGCTAGAGAAAAATGAATTGAAAGTTCGAGGGCTGGTTTTAAAAAATAAATAACCTGTTTGTATCTATCCTTTTTATTTTTTATGTTAAAGGCGGTTATATATAAGGTTTGTTTTACCAAAATGAAATATCCTACAAAATGTTATGGGTGCCTCCTTTATAAATTCCTAGTATTCTATCCATAGTATTTCATCCGTAGCCTCTTAAGTCGCCCAGGTGGTGTAGGTTTTCTCTGCCTTGCGTTGTTTACATAGTCTCATTGCTTTCTCCCCAGATTTCCACAAGGCTGCTCCCTACGTCGTCACCGGGAGTGTAGATCAAACAGTCAAAGTGTGGGAGTGTCGCTGATTTGTGCCCGAGAAGATTGGACGGACAACTACCCCTGCCATCTAATCGCTCCCTTCAGATCCGAATAAGCCCCCAGCCCCCCTTCCCCACCTTCCATCCCCACCCCACCCTCACCCTCACCTCTCCATTCCACCTCCTCCAGAACCCACCGACCAGCCCCTTGCCTCCGGCCGCCCACCGTGGGTATTTACCTAGTGTGCTCTCTGGTTCAGTAACTATTGTCCTTCTATGTAAATTATTCCTGGATGTAGATTGAGCTATTAAATGTTACACACAAAAAAGTATTCTTGCATGGTAATCCAAAATTGTATACTATAAATTAACATTACATTGTCTAGAAGTACCATAGGTTTAACACGAGGCTGACCATATGTCAAGCAGCCTTACCAACCGAAGGCAGATCTTTTGTTCCTTTGACTGGGTGTAAAAATGTAGGGCACTAAAAAAAACAACACAATAATTTAAGAAATGACAGTGGCGTTCTTTGTGTATGATTTATTTTGTGTATTTTTATTTCTCTTCATTCACTGTCTTAGTCTGTTGGTGCCTAGCTTGGTGAGGTGTTCAGAGGAGAAAGGCAAGAAAAAGGAACAATATGATCCCTTAATTGAGATATAATTGTTGGGCTTTGTAATTGGAATAATCTGTAGCGTTGTAACCTCATTCCTCGACTGTGCATACCATTTTACTTCATGTGGAACTAGACGATATTTTAATGGCTGCATATAAGAATGTTTCTTTGGACCTTTGGGGGGGGGGGGTGGGCAGGGGGTACTCTTGTCAAGTTGGGGGATCCCAGATGGGCATAGAAACCACTGATAAGCTTTAGAAATTCTGCTTTGCATTCAGGAATCCAATAGTATCATCAATGGCTTTGTGCATAGGACTGCTATGATGTGGCGCAGATGTCCACTTCTTTGTGAGCATGTAGGCCTAAATTTGATGTGGTTCAAGTGTGAGGATCCCCTACCTCAAACACCCATAGCCTGTTTGTTTGCCCGTCACTGTCAAAGAGTGCCCTGGCTTGTGGGACCCGGGCTCCGGCAGACTTCAGGGAGTAAATCTTCTAATCTCTAGCACTTGATAATGACAGGAGCTGTGTCTTCATTCATTTGAAGTTGCACTGTAACGTCATATGGTCTGGCTCACGTTTGTTCAGCTGAGTCCTTATCGGTAGTAGTTGTTGTCCCGTGGTGCCACTGCAGCCTAAATCACAAGGGTAGGGATGTCATTTGCCAGTCAAATGGAGAGGCAAAGGGCGGGACACAACGTTAAAGTGGTTTCTGGGTGTCCCAAGATTTCTCAAAGGGGGAAATACGATCTGTATAATAAAGTATTGGCGGGTAAAAGAGCAGATTCTGTAAATATATAAAATGTAAAATTAGCCTTTTGGGGAGAGATTCAGCTAAATCTGTATTGCCCACAAGGAAATGCAGCATGGGGTTTCAGGAGAACTTAGGAAAAACTAGCAGCAGACATACTAAATAAATATGTATGTGGGCTGTTTAACTAATGGTTTATGGTGACGTTTGCTGCTACGGTTAAGAGCTCCACTGTGTACGGCAGTGTATTTCCCTAGATGAGCCATGGTTTGGGTTTTTCGTGTAAAGGGCACAAGAAAGCTAAAGCCTAAGATGGGAGGAGCTCAAAGTGCAAACCTCACAAACCAATTAGAAATATGTACAAATGTCCACTTGAGTGGCTTTTCCTCTTCCTATTTTTCGTTTTTGATTTTGGTGCAACAATATTCTACAAAGAGCAGGAAGACGTTCACAAGTAATCGTTATTGAGTGTGTTAGAGAGAAACCATTCCGTTCCAATGGAGGTAGAATATATAGAGTATCTTGCATCTAACTCTGTAGCTGACCAAGGAAATTAATTTAACTTCCCTGCACATCCATGCTTTTTAAGATCTTTGGCAATGTTTAGTGATCAAAGACATGACAAAGATTTAAAGACATTAATAAATGCATAATGATATCATTTGATTAGCCTTTCATTCCAATGCAGTTCTTTGTTAATAAAGAATTAAACTGCTTAACTGATCTTATCTAGCCTCTTTGCCATGTTTTTTTCCTGTTCCTGTACTGGATGTGGCTACCTACTGCACAACCCCCTGCTACCGGCCTGTGTGTACTGGATGTGGCTACCTGCTAGTGGCCGGTGTGTACTGGATGTGGCTACCTGCTGCTAGTCGCTAGTGTGTACTGGACGTGGCTACTAGCTGCACAGCCTCCTGCTACTGTGTACTGGACGTGGCTACTAGCTGCACAGCCTCCTGCTACTGTGTACTGGACGTGGCTACCTGGTGCACAGCCTCCAGCTACTGTGTACTGGATCTGACTATCTACTACACAACCTCCTGTTAGTGGCAAATGTGTCCTGGATGTGGCTACCTGGTGCACAACCTCCTGCTATTGGCTGGTGTGTACTGAATGTGGCTACATGCTGAACACCCTACTTCTAGTGGCTAGTATGTACTGGATGTCTATACCTGATGCACACCCTCCTGCTCGTGTCTAGTGTGGACTGGATGTGGATACCTGATGCACACCCTCCTTATATTGGCTAGTGTGAGCCTCATGGGACCTGTTGATAAAGTACTGCATGTAATAATGGACTAGAGGCAGAGCTGTCTGGGTAGGCCAGCTGGTTGATTCGAGTGCAGCATTCTCAATGCCCAACAAGCAAGCTATTACTGACGTCACTATGATAATGCAAATTGGCCCCAATGACCATAGAACATCCATTTCTGAAGGTGTCTGTACAGGCAATGTAATGAACATTAAGCTTATAACGTTAGTTTATAAAGGACCGAACAACAAGACTCCATACCAAACAGTTCAGCTGGCTGGGTGACTAAAGGCAGCTCTGTTTTGTGGCTTTAAAGACTTATCATGTTTGTGTGTGAAGCTATACAAAAGGAGGCCAGAACTCCAGAGTTAGCTGCCTCCTTTGTGTCAATTTGACTGGATTGCCGCAGACTGAGATGTTCCAAAAGAGAATCCCTGTCACCTTAATCAAGGGAAGGCTACTCATGTCTACTGTTACTGGTTCTGGGCCCAGTAGGTTATTCTTTCCTACATTAATCCTGTGATTCCTTGCCGACTTGCTTGAGGAGCGATATTGATTTTGTCATTCCCCCTGTCAGCTCTTTGTGTTCTCAACTGTTCTTTGTCATACAAATGCAGCTGCGATACATATTTTTAGCTCAAGCCAAAAGATAGGAGTTATTGGTACAATCTGATTTTGTATAATCTGAATGCAGTCTTTCCATTTATTTTTCTTATTTATTTTTCTTTGGTACAGGACTAAGTACCGACAAAAAAAATCCTAATCCCTCTTTCCAATCGCTTGACTTCAGACAATGTGACATTCAACAAACAAAACCAGGCAGGTGAATTTAGATTAAACATGACAAAACCTTCCTTCCTTGCTAGTGGAACCTTTCTGGTATTGGATAAGGAAGGTGGATTGTGCAACAGCCAATGCAACGGGGACGTGAGAGTGAATGAGCTACAACCCAGCCTTGGAATCCTAAGGAATTCTGCTTGAGATTCGCAGGTCCCAAGCAATCCTGATGGTGCAGAGATGTTGTGTTTGAAAGGAAAAGCTTCACTGTGGACACTTTCTGTAGCCTTGAGTCCACTAACTGCCCTTTGAATACATCAAGGGTTTCAGACTTCACAAGCTTGACCAAGGGTTATCTTTGCTTCCATGGTCTTCACCCATCACAAAGCAAAATGTTAACAATATATCTGGATGTCATTGTTTGCAACATAATAAACGAAAGAAAAAAGACATGTCTTGATCATTTTTGTCGGTGCTTTTATTAGAGTACATCAAGTGTGTGAGTGGTTTTACATTTAAGCCCTGCAAAGGGTTCAGGCAGATTGGGTCTATTCCAAGTTTACTGGTTGGTTATGCTTTGGTTACATCCATAGCAAAGTAATGAAAGGAATTCAATATGTTGAACAATTTAAAATGATAAAACCTTAGCATAAAGATATCGTTGGACTTAAATATTGAGATAAATTATGAGATAAAAATTACCGCATCGTTGCGTTGGTCAACAAAGTTCGATAACAAGTTTAACAAAATCCCCAAAGATCAATACGTGTACTCACACACCGGACTACAAAAAGTCGCTTGATGTTGACGTCCTCGTTCGTGTCGGCGCAGAATCTTGACGTCATCGTAAACTCGGAAGAAGTGAAGCAGCAGAACGTTAGAGCAACGTGAGTTTTACAAAAACGTTGATTGAATATTTCAGGTGAAAACTGCTGGAGTGACAACAACCCTACAGAGGTATGCAAGTGGATGAGTTACAGTTCACATTATGTTGTCGAAAGGTGTCCAACAGGCTATAGGCATTTGTATTCCGCTCTTCTTCTGATTTGTTGTTCATACTTTCAACAATTAAAACATCCATAGAGCCAACAGCTAGTTGATCCAGCATGTTGTAATTGTGCTACCTGGCCTAAACGCAGATTAATAATCGGAATATATGTTAGTTTGTTTACAATCTGGTGAAATGTCGATGTGTTTGTATTGAATGTATTTCTTCTGTGTAGGAAGCATGTCTCTGAACAAGTCCATGCATCCACGCAACCGGTACAAAGACACGCCCCCAGATTTCGCCTATTTGGCCTCCAAGTACCCGGACTTCCAGCAGCATGTTCACACCAGTATGGCTGGGCGATCCATGTAAGTCAATTGTTTAGTCCAAGTCTATCTGATCGTTTGATTTCTCTGGGTTAACAGAAAGCCCTTAATATATCGGTATTCCGTGATGAGTTCTCTGTTTTACAGGAATCAATTAACAAATCAGTGCAGTGGAAATCGTGTCACTGTTGATACTTGCCGTTATGATATCCATACGAAGCATTCTCATGCATAGTGGAGATGATCAAAGCTTGTCAGGAATTTAAAATATAAACGTCCCAGTGAAACAAGGTTCTACATGGAAGTTGTACGAGTTGTTATATTGCAGTCCCAACACATTACAAACATCCCAAACAAATTAATAGATATATTATTCCTATCTAACATAGCTACTTGACTCTATTTCTCTTCTTCAGCATTTGTCAACACTGAGATGGGAAGGGCCTGAAAATATTGTTACTACGTGAACTGCAGTCAAAACGGGTTTCCCTTTTGAATCCTTTTTTCAAGTATTAACGATGATTTTGTTTTCTGTGACGATTATGTGTTGTCAGCTGTTTATTAGTTTTGTTTATTCATTGGCTTCCGCACATGCTTCAATCGTCAGCCAATCGTACATTAGAAATAGCTTTGGTTTGAGATTGCATGTGTCCTCACCAGGAGTGTACTGCTTAATAAGTGAGCCACAGGTTGCTGCAGGTGCACAAAGAAAAGAAGTGTCTACTGGGAAGGGTGAGGGTGGACGTCCACTGCTGCCTACTCACCACAACCTGCTGGGAGGAGTGGCACAATAAGGCTTGGGGGATTTGATTTGTGCGTGGGTGTTGGTACCTGCTGTCTTTCTCCCATTCATTTCATCGAGTCCAACCACACTCCTTCCCAATTAGGCCCATCCTTCTTATGCACTGTTGGAAGTGATAGAAACGTCTGTTCTGTTACTGATAGAGCCCCGAGCTGGAGATTAGAGGAAGAAGCTTTCGGCCCAGTGGTTCGGACTGTAAAGCCGTCGTATATTTGGAATTACGTCAATGCATTTTTATTCTTAACAAAAGGGGTTTGTGTCTGGCTGGGAGAAATGTTTACATCAGTTTATTTAAGCAAAGTCTTCTTATCAGTTAAACCCAGTGGCATATGCTCTATGTACACGGCTGTCCAGACAGAATTCTTTAAGACTTGGAACATCTGTGCCCAATTGTAAACATATTGGCTGGTAGGCTGATTCTTTGACGATCTATTAATGGTCATTCAGCTGTTGTGGAAAAGCAAGTCAAAATGTGTGCGCCAGCGACGTGAAGCCAAGACAGGTCTTGTTTGGTTATAACGCCTCATTATGCACACACTCCTTGAAATCTGCCATGGCAAGCTATCTGCCTCATCCCAAATGCGCATAAAATTAAGTGGATGATTTATAATTTTTTACGTGAAAAAGTGAACGTTTATCTCACCACTATAATCCAAAAAAGATGCAATTGATATCCATAGGATAACAAACCATACATTACAAGAACTTCAAGGCAATCTCCACTTTGTGTGCTGAGCCAGTCTTGTAACGCGTCGTCAAAGCGGACCTCCCCATTGTGCAGGAAGGGTGTGTTCCGGCCGCGCTGTTGGGAGCTTGAAGGTCACCACAAAAGGTGTGAGGTGGTGCGCGCCCCCACTGACTCCCCCCCCCCCCCCCACTCCCCCTGTACGTGGTCATGCCCTGCTGCTTCTGGGTTCTGAAGTCATCCTCTGACTCTCTCCAGTAAACATCCCCGCGATTTGAATATTATGCACAAATAACGGATGCGTGTTGGTCAAGTTGAAAGAAGTGAGCCTATTTGATCAAGTACTGGTGAACCATTGTTGACCTTCATCACTGTTTTGAGGATGAGGGACAGCAGGCACCCCTTTGTCTCCATGCCTCCTCCCTCTCTTTTTGACTGCAGCAGCAGGGTGTGTGTGTGTGTGTGTGTGTGTGTGTGTGTGTGTGTGTGTGTGTGTGTGTGTGTGTGTGTGTGTGTGTGTGTGTGTGTGTGTGTGTGTGTGTGTGTGTGTGTGTGTGTGTGTGTGTGTGTGTGTGTGTGCGCAGATACATTTATTTATATATCTCTTTCTCTATGTATCTGTCTATCGTCCTCACGTGATCTGCTGCTCTCTGCCGTGGTGACGAGCCCCTCTGTGTTTCCTGCTCCCCTCTAGCCATATGTTCCCACGTTGCGCGTTTTCCACACTTTTGTAGCCTTCTGCTTGCCATCGACCACGGCATGACGTGCTGGCTACCCTGCGTCAACGTTGGGAGCGCGCACGGTGCCGGGCCTCAGCCATTGCTCCAGCGTGGCCAGATCTGCGTGCTCTTCTCGTCTCTGCAGTCGGCGGGGTTGCCATGACGACCTGGCGCTGGCAGGGCTGCCGCGGCTCGGTGGTGCCGCTGCGCCGGCGACCAGCAACGATGCACTTAGCAGGCTCTAAAAATAGAGGTGGGAAATGCTCTCAACAGTTTTAAATCATTAGCATGGGAGGGAGAAGACAGACAGAGAGAGGGAAGCAGGGAGAAAAGACTCGATTTAAACAGCATCAAGACAATGGAGAGGGCCTCTGAATCCAAAGATCCATGGTTCCTACTGGTGTATCACTTCCTCATACTCATTACCTGAAGTTCAATTCTCCCTCCCCCCTTTAGAAATGGAGCATGCGTAATGTTAAATGGCTTTACCTGCAGCATTGGCCTGAAACCCAGCCAGGTGTCGGCGTCCCTCCTGACACCAAAGGGGCCACGCTTGATAACCCTCCCCCTCTGCACTAATGCGGTCATTAGTTGCAGGAATCCCGGCTCTGATTGATGCCGGATCCCCACGACCATGAAGAGCCCCTCCCTATGCGTTTCTATGACGGACCCTCCTGTCCACACATCCTGCATGCTGCTTACTATACTGCTAGCAGTCATAGTGATCGGAATGATCGTAGAATGAAGTTGAGGGAGGATTTGCGTCAGTGTCATCCCACTCTAAACAACACACCCCCTGGAGGTGTTTAACCGGTCTCCAGAACAGGGTGCAACCCCCTCCCATTTATTGGGCGGTGCTGCTGGGGGTTCCATTGATCGGAGATATGCTGCGGCAGTTAGTCAATGTATCTGTGGTGTACTTGCATATGGGCTGAGGGGGGGGGTGCTTGGAGAAACAGGCTCACACCACAAATCCTGAGGTGCCAGACGGTCCAATCACCAGGAAGCGTTTAATTGCATCTGTCAAGGTGCGAAAGCGCCCAGAGACGCTTTAATTACACCTCGCTCGCCCGGTTGGTTTGTCACACACACAAACACGCGCAAATGCACCCAGCACCCCCATCCATTGTTCCCAGTAGTCTTAATGGTTTCAGCCGGCTAGGGGGTGTGTGTGTGTGTGTGTGTGTTGGGCGAAGTGATTAATGTAAAGTAAATGTGAGGGTCTGCTGATGTAGTAAATGTGAGTTTCAGTGTCATTAGCGGGAGGTGTTGTAAATTGATGTGCTGCTTATCCTTCCACAGCGATTCATCAGTGGTATGTGTCTGGGCAGGAGCGAGGGCCCCTAGTCACTGCAGGGGGTTAATAGAGTCCTGGGTTGGTGTCAGTGTAGTGAAATGCTGCTAATAATACTCTGGACCATCGCATTCTGACAAAGAGCAGCACCAGGAATTGTCAATACTCCGGTTAATTTTTTCCGTGCTCGGTACATGTACAATTCTAATTCCGTGTGATACTGCTCACGCAAAGAATCAGCCCCCGAAGTTTCAGTTGCTATGCCAACAGCATGAACAAGATTTATGTTATGGATTTAACAGTATTTCTTTAGTTCATTTTGTTAAATGAACTGAACACAAAACTCGTTCCTCCCCAGATCAAATTATTCCCTTCTTCAGTTAAATGCAAATTAATTGTGGCTCTGCTCAGTGTCAGCCTAGCATTCAATCCTCCTGAGTCTTCATTTGACTCTCTGCCCTGGGCTTTGTTCTGTGTGCTCTCCCCTCTGCCAGGTTGAACTTCAAAGAGCCTGAGGCGGTGCGCGCGCTCACGTGCACGCTGCTGAAGGAGGACTTCGGCCTGACCATCGCCATCCCCCTGGAGCGCCTCATCCCCACGGTGCCGCTGCGCCTCAACTACATCCACTGGGTGGAGGACCTCACCGGGGGCCAGGGCCAGCCGCGCAAGGGCATTGACATCGGTGGGTCCCGCACCACACAGCCTTCTGCTGACTGTCCTCTGGGTTCACCAGTCGGCACCCCATCAGCATAGACATTAATGTCATAAAGTCAATGATTTCAAATGATTAGCCTGTAATGTATGGTCGGTCGGTCGGTCTGTCTGTCTGTCTGTCTGTCTGTCTGTCTGTCTGTCTGTCTGTCTGTCTGTCTGTCTGTCTGTCTGTCTGTCTGTCTGTCTGTCTGTCTGTCTGTCTGTCTGTCTGTCTGTCTGTCTGTCTGTCTGTCTGTCTGTCTGTCTGTCTGTCTGTCTGTCTGTCTGTCTGTCTGTCTGTCTGTCTGTCTGTCTGTCTGTCTGTCTGTCTGTCTGTCTGTCTGTCTGTCTGTCTGTCTGTCTGTCTGTCTGTCTGTCTGTCTGTCTGTCTGTCTGTCTGTCTGTCTGTCTGTCTGTCTGTCTGTCTGTCTGTCTGTCTGTCTGTCTGTCTGTCTGTCTGTCTGTCTGTCTGTCTGTCTGTCTGTCTGTCTGTCTGTCTGTCTGTCTGTCTGTCTGTCTGTCTGTCTGTCTGTCTGTCTGTCTGTCTGTCTGTCTGTCTGTCTGTCTGTCTGTCTGTCTGTCTGTCTGTCTGTCTGTCTGTCTGTCTGTCTGTCTGTCTGTCTGTCTGTCTGTCTGTCTGTCTGTCTGTCTGTCTGTCTGTCTGTCTGTCTGTCTGTCTGTCTGTCTGTCTGTCTGTCTGTCTGTCTGTCTGTCTGTCTGTCTGTCTGTCTGTCTGTCTGTCTGTCTGTCTGTCTGTCTGTCTGTCTGTCTGTCTGTCTGTCTGTCTGTCTGTCTGTCTGTCTGTCTGTCTGTCTGTCTGTCTGTCTGTCTGTCTGTCTGTCTGTCTGTCTGTCTGTCTGTCTGTCTGTCTGTCTGTCTGTCTGTCTGTCTGTCTGTCTGTCTGTCTGTCTGTCTGTCTGTCTGTCTGTCTGTCTGTCTGTCTGTCTGTCTGTCTGTCTGTCTGTCTGTCTGTCTGTCTGTCTGTCTGTCTGTCTGTCTGTCTGTCTGTCTGTCTGTCTGTCTGTCTGTCTGTCTGTCTGTCTGTCTGTCTGTCTGTCTGTCTGTCTGTCTGTCTGTCTGTCTGTCTGTCTGTCTGTCTGTCTGTCTGTCTGTCTGTCTGTCTGTCTGTCTGTCTGTCTGTCTGTCTGTCTGTCTGTCTGTCTGTCTGTCTGTCTGTCTGTCTGTCTGTCTGTCTGTCTGTCTGTCTGTCTGTCTGTTCAAAATGTCTTCCTTGCTTATTACGTTTTTTTCTTTCTTCAAGGGGGTGTCAACAATATATGGCCCTTTGAGACTGTACATGTGATGTACAGTTTCAAAGGGCTATACAAATAACATTTAATTGAATTCGGCCTTCCTGTGTGTGTTTGTGTGTGTGTTCAAGTTCAAGGATTGCGGTGTTGTTTTAGTCCGCCCCCTGCTTGATGTTGACAGTAAATATTCAGCATGTGTTCTGTTCAAACAACTTTGCTCCAAAGGTCATTCTATGACTTCATCTGTCTATGTGCTACAAGGTCATTCTATGGCCTGTCAGCCTGCAGGGTCGTACTGTGTCCTATCTATGTCCTGTAAGATCTTTCTATGGACTGTCTATGTGCTACAAGGTCATTCTACGGCTTGTCTATATGCTGTAGGGTCGTTCTGTGGCCTGTTTGTTCTGTAGGGTCGTTCTGTGGCCTGTCTATGTGCTGTAAGGTCTTGCTATGTCCTGTCTATGTGCTGTATGGTTGTTCTGTGGCCTGGATGTGCTGTAGGCTTGGGTATCTGCAAGGCCTGTGGATTTCATAAAGACTACCTCTAACATTATGGTAGGCTACAGACGGCTCTATTTAACGGGGACAGGCCTCATCTCCATAGGCCTCAAAGAGCTGCAGCCATGCAGCATATCATCTTCACACTCTTGTTGTGCGTGTGTTCACAGGAACTGGGGCATCTTGCATCTATCCCCTGCTGGGAGCCACCATGAATGGCTGGTACTTCCTAGCCACCGAGGTCGATGACATCTGCTTCGACTACGCCACCAAGAATGTGGAGCAGAACAACCTCTCGGAGCTCATTAAAGGCAAGCCGAGTCCTCTCTCTCCACTGCATTAGCCAGGTGTAATGCTTCAAACTGAACACGGCACTACACGTTTTTGTTGTGTCCATCGGTGGTGTCGTTTCTTTTTCATGTGCCTTGTGTATATATGTGACTTCTTGCCGGTCACATTCGTACTGCAGTGTAGGCATGTGTAAAGTGTTTGGCTGCCAACCTGCCCAGTATCAAAGCACTAACGGTTTTATTTTATTTGACATGGAGGTATAAAAAGCGGTCCACTGTCGCCTTCGCTTTCAATATCGTGGCACGGTAGGGCTTTATGACGGTGAGTCATGGTTAATGCCAACCGTAGGACGGTGACTCATAGTGCATCACAGTCCACCCTGCTAATGTTTGACAGACTGTTGTCATCACGATCACGTAACCTCAGATTTCGTCTGGTAAAACACTCACCCGCCTTAATCTTGATTATCCCTCCATATATCTGTTATCTATTTGCATTAGGGCTGCTCGATTATTGGAAAAATCATAATCACGATTATTTTGGTCAATATTGAAATCACGATTATTCAAACGATTATTTTTGAGTTTGAGAACACGTTGTATTTATTCAGCATGTCTCTCCCAAAAATAACATTGTAACTGAGAACTTTGAAATTTCGCCTTAAAAAAATACACTGCCCTTTCTATAAAACATAAAATTAAAAAAATCGAATAAACTGTTAATTTTGCGATCGTTTGACGCTATAATCGAAATCGCGATCAAAATTCGATTAATCGCCCAGCCCTAATTGACATGATGTGAAATCTTCTTTTTTGCGATGTGAAACCCAAACCCTGAGCCGTATGATGTGTACTTCAGTGGTTAAGGTCCCCCATAAAACCCTGCTGATGGACGCTCTGAAGGAGGAGACCACGATAGTGTACGACTTCTGCATGTGTAATCCTCCCTTCTTCGCCAACCAGCTGGAAGCTAAGGTAGTGTGTGTGTGTGTGTGTGTGTGTGTGTGTGTGTGTGTGTGTGTGTGTGTGTGTGTGTGTGTGTGTGTGTGTGTGTGTGTGTGTGTGTGTGTGTGTGTGTGTGTGTGTGTGTGTGTGTGTGTGTGTGGGTCATCTTCCCCATCCCTAGTACGGAGTTTGATTGTAAAACACCAAAGAGTGCTTTGCAGACTTGCGCTTCAGACTCCTGGTTGCGGGATCCGTACAATGATTTTGCTCCCAAGCGATGGCTTTCTGCCAGAACTAGGCGCGATCGTTTGAATTGTTGACAAAGTGGGAGCAAGAAGCTGTCCTGGGGCTTGATGAGAATCTGGTGCTCCGGTCTCTCCTGGCTCTCTCAGGGGGAGAACTCGAGGAACTCTCGACGGCCGCCACCCAGCTCCGTCAACACGGGCGGCGTGACGGAGATCATGGCCGAGGGCGGGGAGCTGGAGTTCGTCAAGAGGATCATCCACGACAGCCTGCAGCTCAAGACACGTCTGAGGTAAGACCGGACAGGATCTTCAGTGTTCAGGTTCTTAAGTGTTGTTCTGGACCGTTTCTCCTTTGACATCTGATACCAACGAAGGGCGTGGGAGGTTCTCTGTGGCTCTATTGGTCGGCGGCCTTGGTTAACAGTCTCTCGGCGCTCCAACTCACCAAACTTTCGTGAGGACTCTCGTGGTACACGTTCTAGTCGACGTCACACGGGTCAGTACGGACCCGCGCAGGTCCCGAAGATCTACGTCAGATCCTTGCCTCTACAGCCATGCACGCCATCCTCCACGTTGGCCGCGCAACTACACAATTAATCGGTACTAAAGACGATCTGATTGCTTCGGGGACGGGGGGTCTTGACGGGACATGCAAACGGCAATTACGGCAAGACGCTCCCAGGAGAGAGGAGCAGGCGGACAGATGGGGACCCAGCGCGGCGATGGGGAGCTATCACCCAGAGTTGGTTTTACCATTTGGCACGCACTGGTCCTACGCAGTGCGGGTTACCGAAGGGAGCAGCTGTGTTTAGGTCTTGGGGGGGGGGAGGGGTTCCTCCTCTTCTTCTCCCGAGGAGGCAGACGACCAGCCAGCCGTGTGAGGCTGCGTCGGAGCCCAGTAGAAGAAGAGGTGGGATTGAAGGATGATGAGACGTGCTGCACCTGGGCTCGGTGGGGGGGCGCACGTGTTTAAACATCAAGGCTGTGTTCGCTGGAGGTTGCCCGAGACGGCGTGCGTCGTCGGCGCGGGGGCCTGAAACGGTGTCACGGCGTGGCGGGGCGTTAAGGGGGGCTCCGCAGGGGGGCCCCGCCGGTGTCGCCGAGTGTACCGCCGTGTGTGACACCGTCGGGAGGTGAGGGGCGACCGCTTTGGCAAGGCGTGAATCCCCAGTCTACCCCTCTTCCGTTCCCCCCCCCCCCCACACGCTGTCGGGTTTGGGGTTCCAGCCAAACCAGCCGCAGCCGGCTGTCACACCCGAAAGCATGCTGGGATACCAGAGCCACCAGGTGTCCATGGCAACCACGCCATCTATTCTGATGGGACCGTCGAGACCCCTTCCCCTGCCCCCCCCCCCCCCCCATGTAACTGCAACTCGTTTTTAGCCATGCTAAACTATAATTACTTGCAGATGGGGGGGGCAAATCCACCTTGGTTACAAGGCGCCATGCAACTCAGACACCGTCGCCACCTCGGTTGCCAGGCACAGGCGACACACACCAATGCCACGGTTACGGCAGGGGGATGCTTCCTTTTATTCGTCTCTCTGGGATGAAGTGGTTGCTGCCATTGATATGATAATTACAGTCACTGGCGGCGGGATTGTAATCATAAGACCGTGCTTCAGAAGATCTCGTGTGAAAGGACAAAATTGAATATGGCAAAGTGCTCTCTCCAGCTGGACCCCTTTGGGCGTTTGAAAAAGGTCCTTGTCGTGAGGGGGGGAGCCTGAGGGCTGTTTGGGTCTTAACCCCCCCCCCCCAACCCAGCCACTCAGTAAAAGGGGGGATATTAGCTCTGTTGAATACTTAATGGTGTCACTTGATGCAGACATTCTGTAGCATGCCACTGCCCTTGTATTCCTCTGGACATTCATCCAAAGAGACATGGTTACCTCTCCCTGCTAATCTACTTGCCTTTCTAGTGCCCATAATTGCATTCTCATTCAGTAGGAATGTCAATGCATGAATGATTACTCCTGTTTACTTTGTTCTTGGTACTTATGAGGCCTTTATTTGCTAGAAAGTATTGGCGGGCAGGAGGATAGTTGCTTGTGGTTCTGCTTGGATCTCAAAAGAAAAGCACAGAGCAACGCTGACCTACTCCTTCCATTCCCGTTTATTATTGAACACATTGTTTGGCCGGATATGCTGTCTTAAAGCAAGTTGTTTGGTTTTTCCAAGCAGTTGCCGAAACATTATAGACATTGATTACAAATCGATAATTTTGAATAATGTTTGAAAATGTCGCGTTTTTCTTGACTGACCGTAGAATTTGTTAAATTCTGCGTTGCTTTCTTAAAGCATTGCTATGGATTTAAGGATATACTGTAAATCGCACGGCAGATAGATCGTTGGACTCCCCATCAGGGGACAACATCACAGGCTCCATCGCTCTGCCCTGGGCCATACCACCTCCGCTGTCTTCTGCAGCCACCTTCAATTGGCTTTAAAACAGGATAAAAACGCCTTGTTCTGACCCATACTAAACAGGGCACAGAGAGGGGTCGGCAGAGGCGCGCTAACTCGTACTGTGTTTGTGTTGCCTGTAAGGCCATTGTTGGATCTGTCTGGGTTAACCCGTCCACCATCACGCTGTGCCTTAATGCTGGACTCCATCTGCAGGTGGTACAGCTGCATGTTGGGGAAGAAGTGCACCCTGGCCCCTCTGAAGGAGGAGCTGAGGAAGCAAGGGGTGAGTAGAGCCGGCTGGACTGGAACACGCGCAAACACACACGCCTCATTGTCAACATACCCCTCCCGCTATCTTTAATCGAAGATGGAAGCTATCTCGCTCTGTTGGAAGCCTCTCTTCGCGTCAGTAGCTTCACGCAGTGTCCCAGTGAAGCTTATACATCCAGCAAACCAAAAAGAAAAACATATTACAATAGGTTATCATAGCAATGTCACTGGCCAGCGATGAATGCGCTAATTTCTATTAGCATTGCGTGACTGATTTGCGTGGCAGTGTGTAGTTAACATTCATTAGGGGTCTATCTAATAGCCTAGCCCCCTTCACTGCTAACTGCGCGTTTGTGTCCCTAGGGCACGGCGCCAGTCACTTGGCCCCCACCCGTATTAATATGATATGGTTGGCATGATTTGGCATGATGTGGAACAGACGGACATCACACACCCACACACACACCCCGCGTCAGGCATCAGTTAAGCTGACAGGGGTCCCCCTGCCACTGGTCGAGGGAACTCTCCGAGGAGGGCTTGAAGAACCAGGGACGGCAACGAAGGGACCGTGAGGGCTCTGTCGCCGCTCATCAGCGTGAGTGGCGGCCTGGCTGTCACCCAGGGCAGAGGATAGCCTGCCTCGCCGCAGGTTGAGGTGTAAAGGGAGACCGCAGCTGATTGCTATGCAGATGTGGAGTCACCGCTGATCTCTCCGCCGTCTCGGGTGTCTTGTTTTAATCTTCTAAATGTTTCTGAGTGCGAAGGGCGGGTTCCTCTAAACCAACCCCCCATCCACTCCATCATGGTCTAGCGCTTTTGACCTTTGACCTGTTATTAGACTGACATGCATCCCCCTACCATTTATTATGTTCATCCGGTTATTGTTCTGTTGGCACTTCAATATAAACGTAACTTTGACAGACTCTGTGCTATTAAGACATTGAATTTTCCAACTTCAATACCTTGAAATATATTGATATTCTATAACATTTTCAATTCCACAGGGAAAAATAAACACAAAATCCATGCATAAATTGTAAGAATTTTCATTAATAGTTAAATATAACAAATGAATGCGAGAGACCGCAATGCAACCGAGTGAGAGGAGGCAGGGCTATGTGGGCACTGTAGCGCTGTGTGTGTGTGTCAGTCATCTTGCTGTTTGAGATAAGAGAGAATGAGAGACAAAGCTGCCACCGGTGTAGCGATACTGTTTTTTATCGAGTATCTTCACAGCATGAGTATTGACAAGGTTTCAAATGTTCCTTATCAATGTGTATCGAAAAATCCATATCTTTGACAGAGCTACTCGGGGCCAAACTCTATATACTGTGAACCAGAGCTTTTCACAGGCGACACATTTACACTACATGTGTTAATGGCCATCTGTCGGTCAAACGTAAATCAATGCCGTTTTGATTCTCACTTCTCTGAGCTCGAGATGCTGTAGGCGTATTGGCATCTAAATAGACTCGTGTCCGCTGTGGTTGATGGCTGCGCTTGATGCCCTTTTTATGACACCGTCTCCCTTTTTCGGCCCATGGTCCTATAGGTACCTCGGGTGACCCACACGGAGTTCTGCCAGGGCCGCACCATGCGCTGGGCTTTGGCCTGGAGCTTCTACGATGACGTGATCGTTCCGGTAAGTTGGCCAGAGGTCGGGGAGCTTGTCATTCCGAGCAGCTCCCAGCGAAGGCCGGCCCAACTGTTACTAGTCCAGGTCTTCCGGGGACAAGGGGGCCGCTCCCAAACCGCCATGCACGTTAACAGAACTGTCGGTGCTGTGGTATCAATAATGCACTCAGTCTGGGTCCCTCTCCAGCTCCCCCCCCCACTACTCTATGGCCGATTTCCATTAGATGCACTTATTCAGCCCTCCGGGGAGGTGTTTACCTCTCTGTAATGTGCCGTATCCAGGCAACCGTTGCCACGGCAGACATGCATGCGATGCCTGCCATGGCCCGCGCTCCAAAGGCAGGGGGTTGGGGGGGGGCAGGAGGAAGAGGGGGAACGAAACAAG
Source organism: Gadus macrocephalus (assembly GCF_031168955.1). Lineage (NCBI taxonomy): Eukaryota > Metazoa > Chordata > Actinopteri > Gadiformes > Gadidae > Gadus > Gadus macrocephalus. Next base: position 14,313,225 of record NC_082397.1, read on the forward strand.
GCAAGTGAAAGCTACTTTAATGGCAGGAAAGTATTGCGGGGAGAACAAGGTGAATAAGTGAAGAGTTGTAAATCCGTGGGAGAGAGGGAAATGGGACATGAGGCTGAAGGAGTTGGAGGGTTTCGGTGGCGGTGGGGGGGCTAGACGGTTTCCCATTTGAAGAGCCGTTAGGTGTAATGAAGCCTTTATTCCGTCTGCTCTTTGCAGCATTCTGCCAGACTACCCTGTTTCCTTTAAACATAAAATCAGTTGAGCAGAGAAATTGGCCTACATTTCCCCCAAACACACAGACACAGACAGACAATCTTCCCCCATCCCTCCATCCTTTTCCAAGTTTCTTCAGACTAGAGTTGCTCATAATAATTTCAAGGCATTCATATTTGTATTCGTGAGTGAGTGAGTGTGTGGGTGGGTGGGGCATTTGTTTACATGTGTGTATGCCCAGGCACGCGCGGTGCTGCTGATGCAGAGTTTTTCGATGCATGCAGTTACATGCATGGCTGGGCAGCTAATCCGCCATGCATATGCCTTCAAAAGGATGTGTAGGTTATGTATGGATGAACATCGGGGGGGGGGGGGGGCTAAATGTTACACGTATGGCCTAAAGTACATGTCACATGCACGCCCCCATGACCTACTTCACTGAAGGTCTTCCCCTGCTCAAAGCCTTTTAATACCACGTCTCTCCCTCCGTCTCCCCCCTATGCCCCGGCAACCCATCTTAAATGGTGAAGTGATGAGAAGCTAGCAGAGACTCTTAATATGCAGGCGTGACCGACAAGGTGGACTACTGGATGAAGGGCTTTCATACAGCCTATAGGCTACACAGCTGATGATTTCTTTCGCTGCTGCTCCCGCATCATGTGACTGGGGCTGGACCCTAGGGAAAGAGAGGGTTAAAAAAGGTTCAGGTTGCAGAAAGACCCCCAAGACACAGAGTCCCCCTGGAGATTTTCATTGTTGAGTGTTGGAAAAGGGAGTGCATGTGCAGTCAGCATGTCTTCTGCAGTCTGGTGCATAACCTTTCACACACAAACACGCATCCACGCACACGCTGTGTACATGTAAACAAAGCTGAAGGATGGATAATTTATTATGAGGTTTCTAATAGAGGAAAATATCTCTTTGTATTACCCTAGCTTTTACCATTACTGGCTTTCATTATTAGGCCACTCTTACGATTGTGTGTGTGTGTGTGTGTGTGTGTGTGTGTGTGTGTGTGTGTGTGTGTGTGTGTGTGTGTGTGTGTGTGTGTGTGTGTGTGTGTGTGTGTGTGTGTGTGTGTGTGTGTGTGTGTGTGTGTGTGTGTGTGAGAAAACGGGCATGTGTGAAGGGAGAGGACAGATTGGATGAATAATAGAATGACAGCAGGGCTAGAGCGGACGTGATTCACCAGAGATGAGTAGACGTGTGTGTGTGTGCGCACATGTGGATTTGTGATACGGGAGAGCCTATATAGTTTTAATCAATTTTCCTCTTGATCTCTCGCACCACGGGTGAATTTGTTGTGAGGGGTAGTATGCAACAATCTAATTTAATGGAGCAGTTGCTACCAGACAATATATAATGAGCAGCTAAACGTGATAATCATTTATTTACAGTTCCACACATGGATGTTGACAGTTAACCAATAAATGTCACACAATAACTTGTTTGTTTTTTGTCCATTAAAGTGGTTCAAAAGGACGGCTACCGAGGGATAAAATGGCAACCAAAACAGTGCTAGAGCATGATGTGTTCCCTGCCACTCCCCTGTCGTTTGTAGGTCAGTCGGCCATGCTGTCTCGCTGTGTCTGCTCTTCCCACATGCACACGCTCAGCCATGCCTACGTCTGCCCCTCTGAAGAGCGCTGCGGTCAATATTGTTCACCGAGACCCATGTTTTATTTACTCATAGTATTGCCATTGACACTGCTCAATATCATAGTTACTGAGTGGGGAGAGGTCGAAGTCGTCCTCAATGTCATTCATGTCCCAGAATGTTTTCCATGGATGGGGCTCCCTCTAGTGGTGGATAGTTCTACTCTTGCGTGTATTGCCACAGTACAGAACCCCTGGGCGCGTACACCATTGCATGCATGTATGGTTCTGCATCTGTCTTTTTGGGCGGAGGCTGAACAAGGTTTTTGTTAAGCACGTGGACAATCGAAAATAGTTCGCTCAATGTTGGATTTTTATGTCTTCATATTAAAAGTGGAGAACGGGATTGTTAGCTGATTTACAGCCACTCCCTGTTTAGGATGGATTCTCATTCTCATCAACCATTTGCCTGTTGAAGGTCTGTTTAAGGCACCGAAATGTTGGGTATGAATATATTGCAACTTAGACAGTGTGCAATCTTTGATCTTCTCACCCCTCTCCTCAAGCACCTGTCCTATGAAATAGGCGTGTCCAGTGTTCTTTTCATTCTGAGCGCTCTCCTAGTATGCAAACGGCACAGGAGGTCATCGCACATTCAATCGAAATCAGTGATGGCTACATGGTCATTTCAGTTCTCTCCATGTTGGATTTTGATGTCTTCAAATGAAAAGCAGCGAAGAGGATTGTTAGCCGATTTACAGCCACTCCCTGTTTTAGCTTCTCATTGTCATCAACCATTTGCCTGTTGAAGGTCAGTTTAAGGCACTGAAACGTTGGGTATGAATATATTGCAACTTGGTCGGTTTGCGGGAGTTTGTTCGCAACCTCTTGATCTTCTTGTTCCTCTCCTACGCACCTGTCCCATGAAATAGGACGGTCAAGTGTTATTTTTGTTTCTGAGCGCTCTCTTAGTAATATAACGTGTCCAACATCCTCCTTCCTCTCCACGATTAATCTAAATGTCCTTGTCTCTCTGCAGTCCCCACCGAACAAGAAGCGTAAGCTGGAGAAGAGCAGGAAGCCCCTGTCCTTCACTCTTCAAGAGGCTGGTCTTAAGGAGCTCCGGGCCAAGGCCTCCGCCAAGGGCTGCAAGTCCCCCTCTGGCCTGGACAGCATCACAGCCCTGCTGGAGAAGACGCTCACCAACCTGCGGGTACGCACACCACTCCACAAGGACGCACCTCAACACGACTACATTTAAATTCCCATTTACCAAGCTCCATTACAGTCACATGCAGCAGGTTACTTTGGAGGGATGGTACTTTCAGGGGTATTTGAAGGTTAAAAGGTTTTATATCTTTTGTAATGAAAGGGAGCTCGGCATTGCCAAGCCCCCTTGTCTTCATTCTCCATTTGGTTCCCACAGTACTTGAACTAAGACATTGCTTAAATGTCAGCCTGTGGCCACAGAACTCTGGTTTTGGGATTTTTCTAGAAATACAAACGGCATAGGCTGCTGTATGCCAGGTGGTTGGGGAAACCAGACACGGCTGTGTGATGGACCAAACTTTGCCATCACTGGTTAGATTGATAGATGTTTTTTTATATAGAGCAGCTCTAGGTGGGACGTCGACAATGAACAGGTGTGCTCCTTTCTCCTTTGTTCCGCGGTCCGCTCCTGCAGGTGCTGCACAAGCGCGTCCCCAGCAGTGTGCAACAGACAAGCCTGCTGCTGACCGCCGTGGAGAACACCTGGATCCACGGGCGACAGAAGCGGCGCGAGCAGAAGCGGCACTTGCGCGAACTGCCTAGAGCGCCCCCCGCAGCCTTGGCCGGCTTCCAGAGCACCACGACCTCGACGGGCTCAGCCAGCGCCGCTAGGTCCTCCCAGACCAAGCCCCGTCCCGAACAGAGCCCGGCGGTCCCTGAAACCCCTTCTGCCACTGCAGAACTAGCGTGCGCACAACCGCTAGCGGCTCCAGTACCACAGCCAGCCAAGCAAACGCTCCATGACTCTTCCCTCAGTGTGGCCGTCCAAAGGGACCCAGCCGCTGAACCATCAGAAGTGTTAGGGGGCGACGCAGGCAAGGATGTTGACCTGATGGAAATCCAGACCTCTGTGGCAGAGGAAGGCGCCGCGACGAATGAAACGGGGCCGGGGAAGCGGCCCCCGACCCCCAGCTCTGTGCAGGAGTTTCTGTTTAAGTGTCTGCTGGAGGTGTTGATGGAGGAGGTTAGTGGTGGTGTAGTGGTGGAGATGCATTGGGTGGAAGGCCAGAGTAAAGACCTGATGAACCAGCTGTTTACATACCTCAAGAACTCAATCCTCAAGATGGTGGCCAGTCCCTGATATCAGAACGGACTGTAGGCGGGAAGGGGTGGTTTGTTGAATTTTTTTTTTTTTTCAAGATGTGATCTGTATTTGTTAATACAGTATCTATAATAAAATGTACTTCTTTTTTTAACATTGTGTAAATTCTTGATCTACTTTGACTAACCGTTCGTCTAGCATGGCATGTTGTGTCTTCATTTGGCCACGGGGGGACAGTAGATGTCTGTTGCTATTTTACTTCGACTTCAGTTTAAACTGCCGCATGCGATGCAAATATGTCGCAGAATGCCCCCAGACGGAGTTTTTATTATAGCACACAATTGTATTGTCCTTGGCACATCTGTTGGACGACGATTTTATAAAGCATACGGAGAAGCCAACGCTGCAGCGAGAAGGCGAAGAGAGCAGAAGGAATAGGCGCCCGTCCTACGCGGTCGTTGAATACGCAGCGTCCGACGATTAGGATTGGAAACTTGGATCACCATTATTGTTTGCCCCATCTAGTCGATGGTTAGATTAGGTTATCATTGGCTATTACTCACTCTACTAAGCAACTGACAGTTGATTTCTGGGAGCCGGGGAGATGACACGAGAGATGATACTGCAGCATGGCTAAACGTGCGAGCGTGTGAGCAGCGCCTCGCCGTGTTATTCTGCACGCTGATTGGTCGATAATACGAATATGCTAATTAACTGTACATCTTCAATTCGTTACTATTCCCTGGCGGAGAATGATATTTCAGTGTCACGTGGGAATTATTCCTCCACCCCGCGCAATATTATTGATGTAATCAATTTCTATGCTTAAATGGAGACATTAAATGTGTAATATTATTGTGGTTCCAGATAGTCCAGAACAATATCCGTTGCGCGTGCTATGAATTCAAAGTCCATCCATGGATTTTAGCCTCCGGGTTTTCCGTCGCACCGCCCGAGCAGCATGGGAGGGAAACGTCTATGGGCGGTCACACATGCTCTGCTTCTAAACCTTATTTGTTTCCCTCATACTTTAAGCGCCATCTTGTTGTAACTCTTCTACGTATGTGGAAGAGTTTTTTTTTTTTATGAAGGATATCCGACCATCCTCTTCAGCCCCACAGACTGGACCCTTTCTGTTGGATCCCACGTATCTAATCGTCGTTTAACGATTTTTCGGGAAAATCGCAGTACCTCGATCACAAAAGAAATGAGCATCGAAACGCTTTTGGAAGCAGCCAAGTTTTTGGAATTGCAAGCACAGCAACAACAGAAAGCACGTGGTAAGCGTAATGTGCAGGAAATTGTAACGCTCATGCATTTTTTTTAATTGAAAATGTGTAAATGATACTGTGCCCTGTAATGCATAACTTGCCTCTTCACGTGTAAGGTGTATTTCAGTAAAACCTATTCAACGGTTACGCCGTAGTAAGAAGGCTTGTTGCATTTGTATTAAATGCTTTTGGAAAAAATACAACCAGAGTTCAGCCTATACGGTCGTATAAGTTTCACATTCGTTTGAAATATATGCGGATTAGCTGCATGTTTCAATTGGACCTTCGCGTGTCACACATGTATAAACGGGGTCGTTATATTATAAACATTTAGGCACAGTTCTCTGCAGCGCTGAACATGACATGGTTACACGTTTCGTCTACAGTCACGGCGCTTCTTTTACTATGCGGAACCTTTCACTACGTTTCAAATGATCCCCAGGATGCACACATCCCCGCCTCATTCGAGAAGGCTTTACGTTTATCTCGTGTTCTACTACCACACATTTTAAATGATATGAAGCAGACGACTTAGGGCGGTGGCAGACCGGAATGCCATCCCGTTTTACATAATGACCTGACCTAGTAGGGATATCAGATGACGCTCCCCCAGGCTTCCCCTAGTGCGTGTCTTTGATCGATTGATCCTATACGCTGATGCGGATTTCTATATGACACAGTGGTGCAGCGTTCCGTGACCTCCCCCCCACCCCCGCACCAGTCTTTCGTACTATGCATTGGTGTTGTGAGCGCTCATAAAGCTTGATAATTTACGATATCTTGAGTGGAAGTCGATGACGTGTACCAACCGACCACGCCTCTTATCTATGTGAGTTTAGAGAGACCGCCCACCTCACCACGTGCGTGCTGGGCACTCCTGCCCCCGGCTCTGGGAGAGCGCTCGGCGCAGTCCCCTCCTACTGCTCTGTAGACAAGGGAGAGCAGTCTCTTAGCACAGTAGAGACGTCCCACTCTGTAGAGCCGTCACCTCCCACTCTCTGTAGACTCTCCTACTCTCAGTTGAAAACGGGGAGGAAAGTGGGCCAACCCCCTCTCCCCCCTTCTCTGCACTTATATAAGACAGCGAGTACTACTTGTTTTTGTAAATCTTTCTACGTGCTTCTATTCGAGGCGTGTTTGATGAACATCAACAGCTATTACCGATAGAACTGTTGTAAGACTCGTCCTTCATTAGTCGTTCAATTAGAACTCAAAGGAACAAAGCAATCTGTTTATTCTGGGGAGTGGATTTTGACATTCAACAGTTCACTTATCCGTGAGAAACTATTATGTGTTGTGTTTTCCTCAAACCATCTGTGTTTAGTTGAACTAAGCCCAGTCCTTAAGTGTAAATAACAAAAAGCTTTAAAACGAACCGCCCATGGCAGCCAAATATGGTGGCGATCATTTCCTGGAAGAATCTGTTGGTGGAAAAGCAAATAACGTCACTAGGAGTTCATAAGTAGTTTACCTGACACTGAGTTGCCGGGTTAACTATACCAAAGCAGTAAGCATAAGCAAAGCACATGATAAAGGAGTTTGATTTCCATTCAGCATAGGCTATATCCCCTGATATCAATTGTCTAATTTGGTTAAGGCATCATGCCTTGATTTCTATCTATTCCATTTTTTTCAAGACATTACATCCTTTTTCACTCATATTTATGATCTGATATGGTTTTGCATATAGGCCTACCACTGCAAGCTGCTACTGCAGAATTGTAGGGAAAGGAAACAATTCGTCCCGTGTGACTTCACTCCTCCTAGTTTTCTTAACTGCAGGGTGCAGAACTACGGTACTATGCCGAGAATACCCTTGCTTTCACCCCTCGTCGCTCTGCGTGTCTGTTAATTCTTCCAAGTCCGCTACCATGGCAACAGTACAGCCCCTTCCTCCCAGCATCCTCAGACATGTGATGAGGGAAAGCCCACAAGGAGTGGAGGAGACTCTTGAATGTGATTGGATGACCCAACGTTGATGGAAAATCAGGGCCTATTGAGCTCATCCCCCATTGTCTCTGGTGTGACCCCAGACCACGCCGATCTCATGCTACTGTTCCTCGCAGAATGTGTGTTCTCTTGCCCAATCCTGCTGGGGCTTTGCGTGTTAATATGTCATTAATGATGAGGAGTGTGTGTGTGTGTGTGTGTGTGTGTGTGTGTGTGTGTGTGTGTGTGTGTGTGTGTGTGTGTGTGTGTGTGTGTGTGTGTGTGTGTGTGTGTGTGTGTGTGTGTGTGTGTGTGTGTGTGTTGATGTTAGAGTGGTATCAACACTTTATACACAACACAACCAAGAGTCCTATGACCACACTTTCTGAATGTTATTAGAACATATTGCATTGCAAAGGATGATGTAGCAGTGATGCACCATGAAAGGAAATGCTAAAAGTGGTGCCATTAACATTTGTTACTACTATGCTTGTTCTAATACAAATCGGGACTGATTCTTTGGTGTCCCACCTCTGTCGCTGCCACAGAGCCTGACCTGAGACCAAACGCTTGCATTATCAACTAGTCAGCAATGGTCGTTTCCTCTGAAGAGCATCACTGATTTATAGGAGGTCCATTCCCCACCGCTGGGCTGACGTTGCATTATGCGTGTGATTTTCCAAAGCGGTCAGCGGTCCGTAAAGGCAAAACAGGACAAGTCATTTTCTATGTCCCCCGAGTCATAGGTTAAGTGACATGGCGCTCTGGGTCGGGTACAACAGATGGACATCACATCACCGTCAAGAATACAACAAACACACAACCTCGTTGTCTGACATCCGCTTTAAATGGATCTCCACAGCCATTTACACTATTCTTCGGCGTAAACGTTGCCGTGAGGTCTTATTTTATCGAGGCCGCGTTTGCTAACGCCACCATGTTGTTCCCACAGAGGAGAATGAGTTGAAGGAGAAGCTACGCCTGGAGCAGTTGGCGGAGCACCGGCACTCCAGTCTCGTCTACACCTCCCCCGTCCACCACCACCACCAACACCACCACTACGACCAACACGTCCACCATGTGGCCAAAGCAGAGGAGCGCCGCGTGGCCCACCGGCTGCCCCCCCAGCCCCTGCCCATCACGGTCATCCCCGTGGTCACCGCCTCCCACACGTGTCCGCCCTTTCCTCCGCCCCCGCTCCCCGCCAGCCTCTCCGAACCCGCCGCGCCGCACTTCCCCTCGCCCCCCAGGAGGGACCCCTACTCCCCCCCACAGGAGGGCGCCGGAGCCCCGCCCCCCGTCTCGCCGCAGCCCCGCCCCGACCCCTCCCCGTCATCGCTGGCGTCCGCGGCGACCGCCAGCTACCAGCCCCCGCCCTCGAACCAGAACCACCACCATCATCACCCTCTCCCGCCGCTGACGGTCCAGCACGCCGCCGCCCAGCCGCCGCCGCTGCAGCGGTACCCGGGCTCCATCGTCACGGCGCCTCAGCAGCAGCCGCAGCAGCAGCCCTTACTGCCCCAGCCGGGGCCCCCGCAGGCCCCTCTGCCCACCAGTCCCAACAGCCGGGGGAGCCCTCCTGACGACGGCCGACACCTGGACAACAAGAAGCGTCCTGGAGGGTAAAGACCGGAGCCTTTTACATAGCTTGCTTTGCTAATCAGCTGTTATTACGCTAGCCAGGGCTTTTATTTGATTACACTTCAGGATTGGGTCATAGTGACAACATGTGTGCCCCAAATAGTGGTTTGGCAGCAAACCTGCAAAATCCTAATCGTAATAGTAACAACAAAAATACTGACACTCTATTTATGTAGGCCTTTTTTTTTCAAAATGGGAATAGTTAGAGAGTGGAAGAGATTACAGAGAGTAGTAATGGACATCATTTTCTTTTGTAATAATCGTTTGGACACCAAATTCTTACTTTGGCCTGCTTTGTGCTTTTACAGGGCAGGCACAAGAGACGTGCATAACAAGCTTGAGAAAAACAGGTGGGTGCAACCTGTCTCCTGTTGTGCCATTTGAATGCAGAGATTTGATCTCTGTGCACAGGCCAGTGTAGATGAGAACAGCTAGCCACGGTCTTACTTCTCTTTAATTTCTTCATTTAATTTCATGAATGGGGGTTCAATTCTACAGAGTCAGTGTACCGCCTCCATTGCCCCATGTTGGCCTTTCTTACCTCATGACTAAATTCCAATGTTAGACACATGGATCCAAATCAATGTTAAAATTCTCAAATCAATATGTGTCTTTTTTGTGGTATTCAGTGAATGTCACGTCAGGAATGTTTGGCTAATTTATCTGGCCTGTCCTTTTCCGCCCGCTCAATTGCCCTGTCTGTTCTTTCTGCTCCTCAGACGAGCACATTTGAAGGAGTGCTTTGAGATGTTGAAAAAGAACATCCCAAACGTGGACGAGAAGAAGACGTCCAACCTGAGTGTGCTGCGCTGTGCCTTGAGATACATCCAGGTGAGTTCCACCAGGCTCAATTGACTGGAATCATACAATCACATGAACAACATCCATACTACATACTCCTACTAGGAGTCGTTGGCGAAATGCAGATTCTCAACAGCATTGCCCTGATTTCAATACTGTTCTTTGAAATGCCCCTTCTAATCTCTGTTGTTGTGACCGCTGAGGGGAGTGTTCTTCGCCTCTCAATTGGCGAACTCGATGCTCTTAGTTATTTACATAATAGTCCTGTTGTGTTTACAGTTCACTTGAGGATTTTGTTCTGGAGTTTTCCATTTTTGGGTAGTTTATACTGCCATACTTTCGGAGAAGGTACCATCTATCCAAGGAAAGATCCTGATAGGAACTCCACTACAATGCTCTTTAAAAAGAGCAACACTGGAAAGATTCATTATGCTTGCTTGAGCATGAAAAGAGCTGGACCATTAGTACTTGTGTGTCTGAACCGAAATGCAAGAACAACATGTTCAGTGCTTGACTTCATTTGAAACTTGAAATTGTAAGTCCTATCTTATGAATGAGTATTTGTTATATGGAGGCCCTGTTCGTTCCTTTTGTCGTGTCCTCTGCTCGTATCCCCTACGCCCCAAATACTATATCTAATTAGGATACCAGTCATGTGCCAGGATGAGTCACCGTGCAGTTAAGCCTAACACGGCATGCAGGCCCACTCTGTGTTCATCCTAGCTGGTGGTCACTGGTGTAAAGGTCAATGTAACACCATTGATACTTCTTGGATAACCACGCCTATGTTTTAACAGAGAAGTAGCGGGTAAATAGGATTTTTATACATGCTGGGATGAATGGGATTGTTAGAACGTAGCTTTCTATTTTTACGGTTATTGCAACACATATTAATGAGTAGGCTATTAGCCCAAGACCAATGCTTATATATAGTAGCGGAGCTAAACCTTTTACTTCCAAACCCTTGTATGATAATAGAACGCTACAGGAAATGTCCCACTTCCCCTTTCATACCACATTTTTTTATCATGAGACCCAAGGTTTGATCGTGAAACCCAAACAACAAATAGATTCTGTATGTCAAACCTAACAAAGTACAGTGGAGCGACCGTAGGAGGACTCTTGGGGGTGAAACTAGGACAGCGTGGTGGTTGTAGGGCTTGCGAAACTCTCCCCTCCCCTTTTGCCTCTGCGATTAGTAAACATGGCATGCCCTGGCTGGCAGCCCGACCTGCCTGTCTGTCAGCACGATTCAATCTGTATTTTATAGTGGGAGTGAACCCCCTGTTTCAGCTCGAATTTGAATCCTGAGATTGTAGAACAGGTGTTTTGGGGCGGTGAGTCCGAGGAAAGGAAGCGGTGGGAGGTTGTTATCCCCATGGTTACGACGACGGCCACTCTGTGATACTTTTCTAGTACCATCGCTGGGTTTGAATGTTAAAACACATCCACGCACACGGTGGCGTTACACAGTTGGCCTAAAAGCATAACCGTCTCTCGGACGCCAACATCAAAATGAACAGCTGCCCTTAGCGAGCCCCACTCGTCACCACTTCCACAGACACCGTGGTGTTATGCTATGAGTGTCCGAGAGGCTTGACCCGCTTCGCAGAAGCTGCCATCAACGTCAACCGCTGCACCAACACACAAAGGGACACCGCCAGTGTCCCTTTGTCGTGACGTCGAAGACTGTACTAAAGTGCCAATCAATGTCTCGAAAAGAATGCAACCCGCGTGCAAACTGGTCGCTGGAGCCTGGCAAATGCAAGGGATTCTACCCATCTGTTTTCTCACAGCGATGAAGATTATGTTGAAGATCACATAAAAAATATGACCATGTTCGAAACAAACATTCAACGATATTATTGGGTAACATATTGGGTGTCCAACCCTTTTAAAAGTCCTCTGTAATCTCACACTGATCATAACTTCCAAACTCTCTCCGCGATTGTTAAAGGACCAAGCGTCGTGATCCATTTTTTCTCTTACTGCTCCGTCCACTAGAACCGTTTCAAAGCACCAGCAGTTTGTTTCCACTTGTTATTGGTGTATAGTTGCCCTAAAGCACGTCTACACGAGTCTCAGAGCTGCCCTGTTTCTCTGTGGGACCAAAACGACTTGTGGCTAGAATGTTCCATGACTCCATCATGAACCCCCTTTTCCTGTTTCTCTGCCTGCACGCGGAGGCAGGGGAAGTGTAAACGGTGACCTATTCAAAGCTGAATGGGGACAAAGTGGGTTGAACCTGCCTTCAACATCCCTGCTCCATGGTTACAGGGCTTTCAGTAACCTGAACGGCGGGTGTCGGCTGGGTAACCCTACTCTTGTGTCACATGGTGCATTCCCTTCCCACTGATTGGCTGGCGGCGGTGTCCATGCGCGTGGGAGGAGAGCCAGATTAGAAACTGAGTCTTCAGGGGCTCACAGCGGTTGCTCTCTGTTGTCGTGACATCGGGTGGTGGTGCACGCGTGTCTGCTCTGCAAGTAGCAGACTCTCCCCCTACCCCCACCCCCCCAGATCCTCCCTCCTCCACACTTCCAAAGCCCCCTTTCATTTGGGTGGGGGGAGGAAAGAGGTGGTCCGCCAAGCCGGACAATGGACGTAGGAGAGGTTCTAATATAGGGCTCCGGATAACATTTCGTTCGGTCCGTGATTCGCCCTTCACTTGTGTTGTTGGTTGTAGTCATGTTGTGACATTGTCTGGACACTACCCACTCCCACACTTTTTTTAAATGGGATTGTGTTTTGCTGCAGCAAGGGACTCAGTAAAAGTTCTAAGTCATTTGTTAAATGTCAAAAGAAGGTTTTAAATTCCTGATGTTACCGTTGGTATGGTTCTGGCTCGGTAAACTACAGGCATTGTCCCCATTTTGTGCTTAAAGGCAGTAGTTTGTCCCTTTTTAATTTTGGTTGGTTCCTCAGCTCCTTTGTGCATATCTTTCATACCCCTACGTCTCATGATCTGTGGTGCCTTTCTTTTTAAACCCGCCCTCCCGGGGCCTGTGTGGAGCTGTGTGGAGCTACTTTAGCTGACCGTGTAAAACAAACCCGCCCGTACGCTACACACTCCTCCCTTCCTCCCCCTCTCGCTTGCTCCCTCCATTCCGCCCTCCCGTCGTACTCTCCACTCCCAGAGCCACATGAGCAACAAGCACATGGCTAGCCTTAGCCGCGTGACGACAGCCCGCCCGCCCTCCCTCCTCCCTCGACAGGCTGGACTGGCCACAATGGCGGGAGGGGCTGAGAGAGAGAGAGAGAGAGAGAGAGAGAGAGAGAGAGAGAGAGAGAGAGAGAGAGAGAGAGAGAGAGAGAGAGAGAGAGAGAGAGAGAGAGAGAGAGAGAGAGAGAGAGAGAGAGAGAGAGAGAGAGAGAGAGAGAGAGAGAGAGAGAGAGAGAGAGAGAGAGAGAGAGAGAGAGAGAGAGAGAGAGAGAGAGAGAGAGAGAGAGAGAGAGAGAGAGAGAGAGAGAGAGAGAGAGAGAGAGAGAGAGAGAGAGAGAACGAGAACTGAGCGAACACTGAGCTCCGTTTACCTAGCTCACCTCACTCCAAAGGAACCTGTTCTCCCACTACTCGCTCTAGCACGCTCCTTTCAAACGCAGCTCTGCATCCGGCCGTGTGGAAGGCCGTCTTGGCTCTCTGATATTTATTTTTAACATTTCCACGTGTTCCCACATGTTCAAATGAAGGCTGGGGATTTCTTTCTTATTCATGTTGTTTTCAGGGTGGAGGCAGAGGAGGGGGGGGGATAAGGGGGTGCATAATGTTGTTTCTTTGTGGGCTTCCACAGAGTTAACGGTTAACCGTTTACAGTTAGCCCAGGAAATGTTCCCAATTTGTTCCTCCCAGAAGCAGGAAATGGTCTTCTCTTTTGTTAGGGGAAAGGCTGAGGGAGGTAATGAGGCCTTAACCCACATATCTTTTTAGAATCACAATAATCAGTCTTACTATTTTGTAAGAGTCCAGCTGAGGACAAGTGAAAGTGGGTCAACAAGGCTTTTTTTAAGTAAGAAAAAGCCTATCTGTTGGGCATTAAGAATGCAAATATAGATGGCCTATCACACTGTAGAGCTTGACTTTCAATTCCCTTTAGGTCCCTTTTGTTCTAAGTGTCTGCAAATCGGTTGCCTTATTTATCATCGCAATGGACATCAGAGAAAAGAGGTATAAAACAAAAAACTAGTTTGTTATCCCATCCTATTCTGAGGCCTTTGGTGCAGCAGGATAGAGACAACCAGGACCACAGAGTGAGGCATTTGACTGTTGGGAAGACGGAGCATGAGTCTATTCCGTCTATTCAAATAATAAATAACCAGGCCACGACAAGCCCTTTCATTGTTAGGTGTCCTCTACTTGCGAAGCTCTGTGCTCCGGCGAGAAGGCGAGAGCAGACGAGGCAAGGGTTTATGGTTACGGCTGCGTCACAAGACCTCCACGCGGCTCGGCCTGATCAGTCGGCCGCACAGCGGAGGGCCATGTCTGCAACGTGGCTTCCCCCGCTGCTGCTGCGGCTGAGGCTGCGGCGGCTGCTGCTGCTATTGCTGCTGCTGGCCCTTTAAGAGAAGCTCGTCCCAGCCAGCCTGTCTCTGGCTGCCGCAAATGTGAGTCAGTGAGTACAGCCTGTACTGCTCTCTTCCTCGCCCGCCCTCCCCCCTCCCTCCCGCCCTCCCTCCCTCCCTCCCTCCCTCCCGTGCTCTGCGGTGCCATGTGCTCGGCACTCTCATTGCCTGTGACAACGGCTGACGTTGTTTATCTTACGCACACGCACGCGTGTACACACACACACACTCACACACCCACACGCACACGCACACAGGTGCAGACATAAATGAACAATCCAATCTGTCCCTGTGCACATAAACATGACGACATGGCCTTGTTTTACTGCGCAGGAAGAGCGGCCGTTTAGATATGGATCACAATGGAGGGGAGAGGGACTAGGGATAGAACCCACTGGAGGGGGAGGGACTAGGGATAGAACCCACTGGAGGGGGAGGGACTAGGGATAGAACCCACTGGAGGGGGAGGGACTAGGGATAGAACCCACTGGAGGGGGAGGGACTAGGGATAGAACCCACTGAGCAGAGCTAGCAAAGATCGATCAGCAAAACCCAACTCTTCTCTGTTTTGGGACCACAGTGGTTGAACGAGCTCCCTGCCGATTTCAGGATCGCATAGTCGCTCACCAGCTTCCGCAAAAGACGAAAAAGTCACCTGTTCAGAGTTCACCTAGACTCTGCATAGCCATCCAGTCCATCCCGCAAACCATTGTATCCTGGCACTTAATGTACGCTCTGAGGCCCCGTCCACACGAAGCCGATTTCATGGCGAAACCGCAAAGGTCTTGTACGGTTCGGCCTTCCGTCCACACAAAGCCGGCGAATCCGCTGACCGAAACCGCAAACTTCTGAAACCACCCTCGGAGGTGGTTTCAAATCTACCCGGTTTCGTTTTGGATTCGTGTGGACGCCTGAAACCGACTGAAACCGTAAACCATGACGTCATCGCCCCACCCCTCGACCCTCTAGCCAATGACTGTTAAGCCCGCAGAGTCTCAGAACTCACAACAACAAGGATTTCTGTAGCAGAAGCAGCGCTCCTTATGGGCCTGGAATGTGTACTACAGCGTTTCTACAGATCTACCCGGTTTCGCTTGGCTTCGTCTTTACGGAGATACTGCGAAACCGGATGGATCGAAACCGTAACGGTTTCGCCTGTTTCGGCTTTGTGTGGACGGGGCCTTAATGTACGCACTTAATGTACGTTGTATTTATCAAAGTACTTAATTGTGTAGCATCTACGTTAGCTGTTATCACTGCTGTATACAGGGAATGGGTTAGCCTAGCGATTGTTGGTACTTACACTTCGTTCTATGAACATCTTTACTGTGATATAATGTTTCACTTCTTATGACAAATGTAATTGTTTGTCGCAAATGTAAATTGTAAAAGAACAAACTGGCAGTCCTTTTATACAATGAACCTTGACCCCTTGTCAATCGCTCCCTTTAGAGTCGCTACTTTTCATAGTAGCTGCATTATTGTTTTTGTTTTTTTGTCAGTAGCGGTAATCAATGTAACGAATACATATAGACTGGTAGCGGGACAGATGAAGCCATGGCTCTGACGTAACTCTGTACTAGCAATGTCTATGTGCGAGTAATGATCTCCATATGCAAGTATTTATGTCTGTTAGTTATCTTGTCAAAGTTCCTGCGTGGCTGATAATTAATTTGTTGTAACCTCCTCTACCGAACTTCACGTTTAAACATGTCCAGGCCTAGGGAAACTCAACCAACCTCCCACTGGATCAGTGTTTAAGGGCAAGCCAGGAAAACTTAAGGGATGAACATGGTGGCTCTGGTAGAGAGTCTGTGTGTGTGTGTGTGTGTGTGTGTGTGTGTGTGTGTGTTTGTGGCGCCACGCTGCTTGCGTGCCGCTGCCTGTTGGTGAGGGGGATCAAACAGGGACTGTAGACAGTTGGCTTGTGCCGACTGACGCAGAAGCCAGTAACTCCCAAGTATCCCATCCAGGGAATGCTTCACGTCGTCTAAGGCTGAGGAAACATTTCATAGGAGTGCCCTGGAGAATGTCGTCCTTTAGAAATGGGGGTTTCTTTCATGATTATTTAGGACTAATGAGGGGCATAGTTTCAAGGGTTCAAGGCCGGTGAATGATAAGGCTCACTCGGCTAATGTCTTTGTAGTTGCCATGGAAACTGCCATACCCGCCCCCCCCCCCCCTCGCAGTAGCAAAAATCAAAAAATCCCTCAACTTACACCTCCTCTTCATCTAGCCAAGTGCCCGATTGGACGATTACTTATCTCTGAGGTGATCATCTGTTGTCCAATCAGTGAGTCAGGAGTTTGTCCTCAAAGCAAATAGTTCCTGGTTCAGAGCACATGTGACCCGTGTTGCGCACAGCACCGGGAGGTGTTCACAAGCAGCTTACGCAGCGGATTGTGTTTGCTGAATCTCTTCCTACTGTCTCTGTCTTTTTTTTCCATCTTCCTGTGAACATGTGGTTCTGTTCTGCATTCACTTCCTGTAAGACTGGAGCAGGAGACAGTAACCCCTCTAAGTGGTTTCAATGGTCGTCATTCTAATATCCTCAAAGGAACCTGCTGTGGGTGTTATTAGCCTGTAATGACTGGGGAGGCGGAAGGGAAGATGCAATTCTATGACATGATCTGGTGCTAATATTGTAATCAAGTGTTTTCCCTCATTATCACAGTACAACAGTCGGTACTACTCCACACCACAGTACTCCTGGAGAAAAGCTCCAGGAGCTCAATCATTCACAGACACTCTTCCTAAAGGCGCAATGACTGCTTCTGAAATGACTTTTGTTTGTTTTTACACCAATCCAAATATTTTTACTGTAGAGTTGACTCTACTGTCCTCTCACGCCTTGTAATGTTGAATTTAGAGCATAGTGACTATATGGATTTAGCATATTGTCGTTTATTTTGGAAATCTGAATAGTTTTGTGTTGTAACGCTCTCTTCGGCAGTTGGTCAAAAACTCCCTCCAACTATTTGTTCCTGTTGCTGTGGCCTAGGGAAGTCCGCCCATCTTGTGTGTGTAAAGCTTTCCTGTGTCAGCTGACCAGTTAAGGGAAACTGGGTCATGGTCTAGTGGCTGCCTAGAAGCTCCCCCTACTCAACAAGCCCCTCCCCCTCCTCTCTGTCACACCCATGTGTTTCTCCATGCTTGGTATTGGTTGCACACAGCCCACAGTGAGTTTTGTTTTGAGGTTGAGTTTTGTTTTTGTTTCATTTTGCTATATTAACCTATTTTATTTCGGAGAAAACACCATCACGCCAACATGGCCCAAAGGAAATTGCATAATCATTATGCAATTTCCTTTAGAAGATTTCACCATTCTGGGATCATTTGTTTGTTTTTGGGGTGAGGTCATTTAGTGTAAATAAGTATTGGAACTATTTTAATATAAAACTATAATAACATGAACTTGTCAACATTCGAGTGAGGGGCTGAGCTTTCTTTTGATTTGTTGGACAAGATATTTAAGGAAAAGTTAACCATCTAATGAATATGTGGTCTTCTACTCACAAATTCCTTACAATAGGGTGTGGCCCAACTTAAGACAGGTTGCTTTTTTCTGCCTGAAACGTCCAAGCCACCTTGTTTGGTGAAGCACATTTTTGCCATACCCTTTTGGCAAACAATAGCGACCAAGAAAAAGTTAGGGGCTAACTTTATATTGTCTCAAAAGTATCTCAACAGTGCTTGAAGGGGTTGAATTGAATCAACTCTAAAGGTTCTCCTATAACCTTGATGTTGAATAATGAAGCTCAACAGTGTTGGCTGCATTGTGGCATTTCACAAACCAAGTGAAACAACGCAGCAAAAGCATGTGCTTGTTTTTCCCCGGGATTGAGGAAGTGGGGTGTGGATTGTGGCAAGAGACAACCAGCCAATCACTAAACCACCTGATCACAGATTTGGCTGCGAGTTCAGAAGCCACAATTGTTAACCGCATGTGTCCAGACGTGCAATCTCACGACTTCAGTCGTCACACCTTTCTGCTTGAGATGAATGCAAAGCTTCTGCGGCAGGCCCGACTGAAGGCGTGAATCTCTTCTCATTTGATGACAACTGACGGACAAATCATGTCTGACTCTGATTGAATCATCTCTCCTAATCTCATTCATGCCTCGCTTCTATCCCTCCCGCCACAAGTCATCTTTCCTCTCATCTTGGCGATATGTTGTTCATTATGGTTTTTAGTTCACACAGTTTGAGCCTTCTTCAAGAAGGTCTTATTTAAGGGCTCTCCCTATTTGCCTCCTCCCTCCCCTCTCAGACGTTGAAGCGCAAGGAGAAGGAGTTTGAGCACGAGATGGAGCGTTTGGCGCGGGAGAAGATCGCCACGCAGCAGCGGCTGGAAGAGCTGAAGAACGAGCTGGGCCAGTGGATGGACGTGATGGAGGTGGACCGGGTGCTGCGGCAGACGGTCCAGCCCGAGGAGGACCAGGCCTCCACATCCACCGCCTCAGGTACGGAGGGCGCTCGCTCACCGGTTCTCTTCACCGCCAAAATGCATTTTTAGTGCCTTTGTTTCTGTTTCAAATTTGACTGCATTCTCAATGTTACAGTTATGTATATTTTTTAGGGAGTGAATTGGGACCGATCTGGTAGTTGTGACGTTGTCTCAAACGGGTTGTGTGTGTTTGCGTTGCAGAGGGGGAAGACATCGACGACCCGGACCAGGACGGAGAGACGGCTCGCCGGATGCCCACCGCCTTACCCGCCGTGCCTCGCGCCGTGCCACCGGAGCAGCGCAAGACCCCCGCTCTGACCCCCGTACCGCCGCCGCCCCCCATCGCCGCCACCGTCGCTACCCACCCGCTCCTCCCCCAACA
The DNA here is from genome assembly GCF_031168955.1 of Gadus macrocephalus. Taxonomy (NCBI): domain Eukaryota; kingdom Metazoa; phylum Chordata; class Actinopteri; order Gadiformes; family Gadidae; genus Gadus; species Gadus macrocephalus. Next base: position 14,332,365 of record NC_082397.1, read on the forward strand.
CATCTCCATTCAGCACAAGCCCCCGGTGCACCAGACTCTGGCCCTGCCCAAGCCCACGGTGCTCGCGGCGTCCGGGATCCCCGGCGCCGCCGCCATCCAGGCCTTACTCCCCGCCCAGACCCAGGTGGTCACCTCCCAGCCCTGCCTGCAGCCCACCGTCATCGCCCACGCGCCCGCCTCCCACGCCTCGGTCATCCAGGCGGTGAACCACGTCATCCAGGCGTCGGGCCACAAGCACATGGCTCACCTGGCCCCGTCCGGCCCCTCGGGCGCCGTCCAGCTGGCCACTGGACACCGTCACCACCACCACCACCAGCAGCAGCAGCAGCACCACCACCACCACCACCAGCAGATCAGCCACATCACCGTGACCCCCGTGGCCCACCTGGGTCCCCATCTGCCCACCATCTACTCCCAGTCGGTGGCCGTCACCCAGCTGAACGGCGGCATGCCCGGCCAGACGGCGGGCGGTGCTGCCGCCGCCGCCGTCAGCAAGCAGACGGGCGCCCAGATGGTGGCCCACCACCCGCAGCTGGTCGGCCAGGCCATGCTCAACCCTGTCACCATGGTGACCATGCCCTCCTTCCCGGTCCGACTCTAAAGGTAGCCCCCCGGGGAGGCCCCGAGGCCTACGAGGAGCAGGGCTGCCCCGCCAGAGACCCCTACGCGCAGGGGGGGGGGGGCGGGTGGGGCGCTGCGGACCCCCTGGCGTGTGGGAGGAGCCACGGGCCTCTGAGCTCAGCGACCAACAGGTCCGTGGCTGAGGAACGCAGGGTCAGGCGGCGAGCCGGCCGGACACCGCTTGTGTAGCGGCGCGGCGCAGCACGACAACCATTTCAGATAACGTGGAACATTCCAAAAAGACTATTCAGCTAAAGTTTATTCACAATGGCATCGTAGGAGGTGAATGCAAATCCTATTTCGTTTCTTGCTCTATCTTTTGGATGGATCCGGCCGTGCGTGTGTGTGTGCGTGTGTGTGTTGTCCAAGGTGATCGTGTCGATGGTGTTTGTCACATTTAACAAATCAGTTGGTCTGAGGTGCACTTCCTCCCCATTAATAGTACTCACGAAGCGGTTTGAATGGGGGGGGGGGGGGGGGGGGGAGAGTCGTATCTTTGATGTGTTTGTTTGTTTTTACAACTGCCCCTGAATACAACCTGACCCACCATTTTTCCCTCTCCCAAAAGAGAAACTACTGGTTCTCTTGAGGGCGCACTGATGAGGCTGAACTGGGCCTTCAGAGTCGTGAGGGGGGTAGACTGTGTGCTCAGCCCACCATAATAAGCACACCAAGAATGTGATCACAAGGACTTCCTCCTCTCCAGCAGGAGCACATGGCCGCGGGGCGAGAGGGAAAACGTGGCCCGGATCACAGACCTCACTACAGGACACTGCAGAAGCCTGCAGAGATGAGATTTTTTTTTTTATACAGCACTAGCGCCCCCTGAAGTTAAATTGCTGCACTAGCCTAAGCATTAAGAGAGCTACGACAATCCATCGCAAATGAGGCTAAAGCCTCTGTTTCATTTTGAGGTTCATCACGTTTACTTGGAGCGCAGAATGACAAGAATGTAACGAAGCGTAGTTCAACCGAGCGTCAATCAAAAATCTCCAGCCGGGACTTGCCAGTGGCTGAGCTAATGCATCGCCATTTAAACGGCTTACAGTTGACCGTTTGCTAGTACAAATAATCCAGTCTTCATCGTGGCTGGTAATGAGGAGGATGACAACACGAGCGGGTCTGGACGTTATCTGACCTGGATTAAGGCCCCAGCCAAATCAGGGTTAAGAGGATTTGAAGTTCATTGTAGTGCTTCTACTGATGTAAGAGCCCGCCTCCGTTCTCTGGTGCCGGTCTCCAATTGGTTGGCCGTTTTTAGTTATGAATGTAGCGTCGAGGAGTCCTGGAAGGTGTATGGGTTTTCGTCCAGCTGAAACACTTATGGTCCTGGATAAAACGACAATCATGTTAATCCCTCATATAGCGCTTACGATTGTTATAAAATTGTAACAATAGTTTTTTGCTACTGCAAACCGCCTTTATCAGATCAAGTACAGCTTTCTTTAATTATTGATGCTTCTTGTTATACATTATGTATACACACTTTTCTGAAATTGTACTCATACAGGAATGGTCTTGCATGGTTCAACTCTCACAAGCTTTAACTTGGAAATGCCACCACTCATTACATAGCAAAAGCCATTTGTTATATATATATATATATATATATATATATATATATATATATATATATATATATATATATATATATATATATATATATATATATTAGTTGTATGGAGCGAATGAGTAGGGGGTGGAGCGGTGTCGGGTCTGGTAAATGTAGGGCGTGGTGGGTTGTGAATGGATGGTTGGTGTTGTAATGAGTGTGTCTTGATGTGTCGCGTGGCCTATACGTGCCGGTACGGTGTGTTTTCCGTGTTACTTATGCATGTTTGCTACACTGGTGATGTTTGTGGAAGTGAAGACCCATGCAGCACGCCCCCCCCCCCAACCCCCACGTTGACTCTCTAATATGATTGGTTCACGGTGACGTCTTTGTAAAGGGTTTCCCACGCCCTCCCCTGACGCAGGGGCATCACAACCTCGACCTGGTTGGGCGCACAGGATCATCTGCTACTCATATGCCGATAAGGATGCGCAGGGGGCGGGAAATATACTCGTATATTACACGCTTCAACCTACCTAGCTTCAGGCCGATTGGGGCTGCAGTCATCCCGATGCAATGCCATTCCTAAACGCAGGCAGGAATTTCCCCGGGAAAGGTATCTCACCAAGATGCTCAGCACTTTAAAAAGGACATGCAGTTAAATAGCATTACATCCATCCGCGTATGTATCCGAGATTAGACTTTCCAGTACTAGCACTGTGATCTTAACTGGGCCTCACTGGGAGCAGACTGGGTTTACAGCTGCAGGTTCTTGCCACGCTACTGCAGGGACCCTCGCGACCCTCCGCTTAACTGAATGTATCACCTGACAGGAGAGCGAGCTGCTCACCTGTCACTCACTTGTGTTTTTGCCCTTTTTTCTTTTTTAAAAAAACGTTATATATGGTTAACTATGTAAATCATACGTACACAAAAAATATTTTGTATTTTTAAGGTTTACTGTTGCCTGTTATGTCCTGTACAATGATTTGAACTGAGTGTACATTTAATTCTAGTTTGATTTCCCCTGGGACCATGTACAGAAGTGTTTATCTGGGGTGACCTCGTTCCGCATCAATATCACATACAGTCGCGGTTGAAAGTTTTCTCTTCTCTTCAACTTTATGCATCTGGCTGGATGACAGCAGCTTCATTTGATTAAACTAAATCTGAGATCAAGTTATGTAAAATCACTACCATAAAAAGAAATGCAATAACATTTGTCATTAAAAAACGAAATGCATTAAAGTTGAAGCAGGTTTGAAGACTTTCTGAAGCCACTATATTTAAAATGTGTTTTCCCTATGGAGAAAGTTGAAGTTGTATATTGCCTGTAAATGTTGGGCAAATTGAAATAAAATTGTCCATAATGTAACAATTCAGTGAGGAAGGCACATCATGAAACTTGCTAAAGATACCTAGTGAATAAAATGTATTATGTTTACAAAGACTCGTCTCTTTCTACAAAGCTGTTTTGAATCTTAATTCATGGCCTTTAGAAAATGTGCATTACATGGTAAAACATTTATTGCACCTTAAACTTATTTCTTACTTCAATAATTTATGACATCCTTGTATTCAAGATATCCATAGACCCTTTCCACGGGGGCGTGGCAGTAGGACAAACTGGTGTGGCTCAATACATTATGGTGTGTTCCCGAACCCTCGGACGCCAGCCTTCCGAGTCGGAAGTCGGGAAATCTCCCAGCTTTCTTGTTGCATTTCTCGGAGGCACGTCTCCCTTTTGTCTTCTGGTGCGTTCACATCGCTGGAAATTATGTGGGAAACATTTTCGCGACGTCGGAAAGTTCTTGTGAACGACACCTCATGACGCTGTTATGATTCTACTTCCGTTCAGCAACTCGGGCCAAAAGGCGGGTTCACTCTGCTGGTGATATGGTGCGTTCACATCGCTGGAAATGATGGGGAAAACATTTGCGCGACGTCGGAAAATTCGCGTGAACGACACCTCATGACGCTGTTATGATTCTACTTCAGTTCGGCAACTCGGGTCAAATTTTGATAAGAGTTACCCAGTTGGTGACGTATGGTTTACTAGTGACGCGCATGAACATGGCGGACCTTAAACGTTTTACTCAACATAAAAGAATCAACCATCATATCACATATCACGCTACTTTACTATTGATTGACGTCTGAATGTCTGTTGGCATGATTTTCTCAGTTTTAAACGTTGTGTAGGCCTACTGGAAAACCAGCTCTAGATAAGGGTGTTGCCTTCCATACAGTGGCAATACTGTAGCCTATGTGCTTCTCATAATTAAAAGCAAAAGGATAGTAGGTGATAGGCATCAAGGAAATAAAAAAAAAAACTGCTGTGAACAGGGACGCGGGAAGTGGGGGTGCTTAGGGTGCTGCAGCACCCCCCCCCCCCTGGCGGCCTCTGGCTGTAACTGCAAGTGAGAAGGTTTTCTGAACAAATCAATACTTTTTTTTTTTAAATAATTTTATCATACATGATTTTTCATTAAATTATTGACATCCACCCTTTTTATGAAATTTATCATATTATCATTTCATTTTATTTAGAACATTGTCTGAGTAGGCTGACGTAGGCTATGACGCACAACGCAGAACTGTCGATAGCTGAATATCGTACTATGCTGATTTTACATAAGCATGTTGGTGTTCAACATCTGTTGTAGTGAACATTCTAAAACTGGTGTAAAATGTTGCTGCCATATTAATAGACACGTTGAATGTTATCGTTATGATTCTCGAATCTTGCACGTAAACTGGTTGGCAAAAAAAGAGCAAAGACGGACGGTTCACTTGACGGAGAAACCGTCGCTTTCCTCATATCAGACAACTCGTAACTCTGGATGAAAATGAAGGCTTTCTTTTATTGTCACTTTCCTTTTAAACCTTTAGAAATAACCTCCTGAATCCTTGTTATAACGCTGTGTATAATCCTGGACCGCAACATCTTGTCGGCATGTTGTTAGTGTGTGAAATTCAGCACAGTATCAGCCGAGTTTACTCTAATTTCCACATTGATTACTTGCTGACGTTTGTGAATAACAGTGGCTAGTTGGCAGAACTCTTTTTTCACACCAGTAGAGTGTTTATCAGAGCGGAGCCCTGAATGTGACGTCACCCGTCATCTCGTCTCTGTAAACAATGGATGTTGCGCAGCATTTATTATGACGTCATTATATAGACTCTCTCTCAGCACCTTGGACTGGCTTCCCGCGTCCCTGGTGTTACCCCCTATGCTTTATTCGATACTTTTCGACAGTGTTACCCCTTATGGGTTTTTCATGACCACAGATAAAAAACGAGAGGTTTTTTTACGTTTCATTTGATAAAAACGACAGTGTTACCCCTCATGTTTTTTTCCCATGATGAATGATGAAAAACAACAGTGTTACCCCTTATATTTTATTTGACAAAGACAACAGTGTTACTCCTTATATTTTATTTGACAAAGACAACAGTGTTACCCCTTGTGTTTTTTTTCATGACGACCAATAAAAAACAACAGTGTTACCCCTTATGTTTTTATTCATGACGACCAATAAAAAACAACAGTGTTACCCCTTATGTTTTTTTTCGTGACTAACAAAGAAAAACGACAGTGTCACCCCTCATGTTTCATTTGATAAAAACGACAACCCCTTATATTTATTTCATTTTTTTTGCAGGAATCCGAACATGAGCTGTTTAGAGTGTTAACCTCTGAACTTAACAATGCACCATCAAGACAACAGATAATGTCATCACAAAGGTTATACTTCACTTTATAATTCGCATGAAATAGAGATAAGAGTCGTCCAATAGATGACATCAACCGGACTTGAACCCCAGTCTCCAGGGGGTTAGGCAGAGTAAACTCCACTGCACCACTGAGGCGATTTCAATACACAATATTCAATCGTCAACAAAGAGGATATACATGACATTAAAATGTATGTGTGTATTTCTATTATTTCTATTATAAAAAACGACAGTGTTACCCCTTATAAAATATTTGACAAAGACAACAGTGTTACCCTTTGTTTTTTTTCATGACGACCAATAAAAAACAACAGTGTTACCCCTTATGTTTTTTTTCATGACGACCAATAAACAACAGTGTTACCCCTTATGTTTTTTTTCATGACGACCAATAAAAACGACAGTGTTACCCCTTATGTTTTTTTTCATGACGACCAATAAAAAACGAGTGTTACCCCTTATGTTTTTTTTCATGACGACCAATAAAAAACAACAGTGTTACCCCTTATGTTTTTTTTCATGACGACCAATAAAAAACAGCAGTGTTACCCCTTATGTTTTTTTTCATGACGACCAATAAAAACAACAGTGTTACCCCTTATGTTTTTTTTCATGACGACCAATAAAAAACGACAGTGTTACCCCTTGTGTTTTTTTTCCTGACGACCAATAAAAAACGACAGTGTTACCCTTTATGTTTTCTTTCATGACGACCAATAAAAAACAACAGTGTCACCCCCTATGTTTTATTTGATAAATATCGACAGTGTATTCCCCTTATATTTATTTCATGACGGCCGATAAAAAACGACAGAGTTACCTCTCATGTTTTTTCCATGTTGACCAATAAAAAACAACAGCACCCCTGTCGACGTTATTGCAGGGACGCGAACATAAGCTGTTTAGAGTGTTAACCTCCGAACTTAACAATGCACCATCAAGACACCAATTAAAGACATCACAAAGGTTATACTTGACTTTATAATTCGCATGAAATTTGAGATAAGAATCTTCCAAAGGAGGTCATCAACCGGACTTGAACCCCGGTCACCAGGGGGTTAGGCAGAGTGCACCACTGCACCACTGAGGCGATGACAATACCCAATAATCAATCATCAATAAAGAGGATATACATGACATTAAAATGTATGTGTGTATTTCTATTATTTCCCTTATGTTTTTTTTCACGACGACCAATAATAAACAACAGTGTTACCCCCTTTATGTTTTTTTTCATGACGACCAATAAAAAACAACAGTGTTACCCCCTTTATGTTTTTTTCATGACGACCAATAAAAAACAACAGTGTTACCCCCTTTATGTTTTTTTCATGACGACCAATAAAAAACGACAGTGTTACCCCTTGTTTTTTTCATGATGACTGATAAAAAACGACAGTGTTACCCCTTATATTTTATTTGACAAAGACAACAGTGTTACCCCTTATGTTTTTTTTCATGACGACCAATAAAAAACAACATTGTTACCCCTTATGTTTTTTTTCATGACGACCAATAAAAAACAGCAGTGTTACCCCTTATGTTTTCTTTCATGACGACCAATAAAAAACAACAGTGTTACCCCTTATGGTTTTTTTCATGACGACCAAAGAAAAACGACAGTGTTACCCCTTATGTTTCATTTGATAAAAACGACATTGTTACCCCTCATGTTTCATTTGATAAAAACGACAGTGTTACCCCTTGTGTTTTTTTTCATGACGACCAAAGAAAAACAACTGTTTTATTTGATAAATATCGACAGTGTATTCCCCTTATATTTATTTCATGATGGCCGATAAAAAACGACAGAGTTACCTCTCATGTTTTTTCCATGTTGACCAATAAAAAACAACAGCACCCCTGTCGACGTTATTGCAGGGACGCGAACATGAGCTGTTTAGAGTGTTAACCTCCGAACTTAACAATGCACCATCAAGACACCAATTAAAGACATCACAAAGGTTATACTTGACTTTATAATTCGCATGAAATTTGAGATAAGAATCTTCCAAAGGAGGTCATCAACCGGACTTGAACCCCGGTCACCAGGGGGTTAGGCAGAGTGCACCCCACTGCACCACTGAGGCGATGACAATACCCAATAATCAATCATCAATAAAGAGGATATACATGACATTAAAATGTATGTGTGTATTTCTATTATTTCCCTTATGTTTTTTTTCACGACGACCAATAATAAACAACAGTGTTACCCCCTTTATGTTTTTTTTCATGACGACCAATAAAAAACAACAGTGTTACCCCCTTTATGTTTTTTTCATGACGACCAATAAAAAACAACAGTGTTACCCCTTATGTTTTTTTTCATGACGACCAATAAAAAACAACAGTGTTACCCCTTATGTTTTTTTTCATGACGACCAATAAAAAACAACAGTGTTACCCCTTACGTTTTTTTCATGACGACCAATAAAAAACAACAGTGTTACCCCTTATGGTTTTTTTCATGACGACCAATAAAAAACAACAGTGTTACCCCTTATGTTTTTTTTCATGACGACCAATAAAAAACAACAGTGTTACCCCCTTTGTTTTTTTCATGACGACCAATAAAAAACAACAGTGTTACCCCTTATGTTTTTTTTCATGACGACCAATAAAAAACAACAGTGTTACCCCTTATGTTTTTTTTCATGACGACCAATAAAAAACAACAGTGTTACCCCTTACGTTTTTTTCATGACGACCAATAAAAAACAACAGTGTTACCCAGGGACGCGGGAAGTGGGGGCGCTTAGGGTGCTGCAGCGGCCCCTGGCTGTAACTGCAAGTGAGAAGGTTTTCTGAACAAATCAATACTTTAGGGTTAGGCAGAGTGCACCCCACTGCACCACTGAGGCGATGACAATACACAATAATCAATCATCAATAAAGAGGATATACATGACATTAAAATGTATGTGTGTATTTCTATTATTTCCCTTATGTTTTTTTTCACGACGACCAATAATAAACAACAGTGTTACCCCTTATGTTTTTTTTCATGACGACCAAAAAAAACAACAGTGTTACCCCCTTTATGTTTTTTTTCATGACGACCAATAAAAAACAAGTGTTACCCCTTATGTTTTTTTTCATGACGACCAATAAAAAACAACAGTGTTACCCCTTATGTTTTTTTTCATGACGACCAATAAAAAACAACAGTGTTACCCCTTACGTTTTTTTCATGACGACCAATAAAAAACAGTGTTACCCCTTATGTTTTTTTTCATGACAACCAATAAAAAACAACAGTGTTACCCCTTATGTTTTTTTTCATGACGACCAATAAAAAACAGTGTTACCCCTTACGGTTTTTTCATGACGACCAATAAAAAACAACAGTGTTACCCCTTAAGTTTTTTTTCATGACGACCAATAAAAAACAGTGTTACCCCTTATGTTTTTTTTCATGACGACCAATAAAAAACAACAGTGTTACCCAGGGACGCGGGAAGTGGGGGTGCTTAGGGTGCTGCAGCGGCCCCTGGCTGTAACTGCAAGTGAGAAGGTTTTCTGAACAAATCAATACATTTTTTCATTAAATTATTGACATCCACCCTTTTTATGATATTTATCATATCATCGGTACTATGCTGATTTTACATAAGCATGTTGGTGTTCAACATCTGTTGTAGTGAACATTCTAAAACTGGTGTAAAATGTTGCTGCCATATTAATAGACACGTTGAATGTTATCGTTTTGATTCTGGAATCCCGCACGTAAACTGGTTGGCAAAAAAAGAGCAAAGACGGGCGGTACACTTGACGGAGAAACCGTCACTTTCCTCATATCAGACAACTCGTAACTCTGGATGAAAATGAAGGCTTTCTATTATGTCACTTTCCTTTGTAAACCTTTAGAAATAACCTCCTGAATCCTTGTTATAACTCTGTGTATAATCCCGGACCGCAACAGCTTGTCGGCATGTTGTTAGTGTGTGAAATTCAGCACAGTATCAGCCGAGTTGACTCTAATTTCCACATTGTTTACTTGCTAACGTTTGTGAATAACAGTGGCTAGTTGGCAGAACTCTTTTTACACACCAGTAGAGTGTTTATCAGAGCGGAGCCCTGAATGTTGCGCAGCATTTATTATGACGTCATTATATAGATTCTCTCTCAGCACCCCCCCCCCTCGGACTGACTTCCCGCGTCCCTGGCTGTGAAGAACTTTTAGATTCCAAACCGGCTGTTTCCCAAGCGCACATGAACGGTCGCTGTCGTGAACACGCGTAAGCGTGGGCGTCATCAATGGCGAGCCGTCTCGTTATCGCCAGGAGAGTGAACCATGGAGTGAACGCGCCTTTCGTCCGAATTGATCAGCCAACATCTGAAGCACTCAGTTCTTCGACCACTTTTGCAAAAAAATACTTACCAGAAAATATTTTGAGCACTAATTTCTTGTTAATTGTAGAACACCTACACATAAAATGAAGAGTCCGAGATCACTCAAAACTACCCCAACTTTATTAGGAACAATGGATGTGTTTGTATAAAAATTATGGGGTGTGCCATTCGCCTGTTTGCCTATATACACACACACAATATAATCACTCAATGTATGGGTGCCACATTGCCTGACTTATTAAAGACATGAAAGTATATTCCTTGTTAAAAATTAGAATATTAGAACTTAGATAACACCCTCTCCATCCACCCCACATATAAAGTTATATATTACATAAATATATTCCACAAAAGTAGTGATAGAAGCAAAATATTTAAAAATAGGAAACAAAGTCTTACTTTCTCTATTTGATAGTCATTTAGGTTGTGTTGGGAAATGTGTACACAAAATAAAATTAGCCCCCAGAAGAAACCAAACAAGGGCAGCCATACCAATAATGAAAAATTTGTTTTTACACATACATACATACCGTTGTGAACAAGGGGCTGGAAATTTACTATCAATACTAACAATTAACATCCATTGCTTGCTTTGGCACAAAACATATAACCTTATAACATTGGTATGTATGAAAATAGAAGGTGTTTGTGTGTGCATATATATATATATATATATATATATATATATATATATATATATATATATATATATATATATATATATATATATAATTAATTTATTGTTTCATGTGTGTGGGCCAATAATGACAATTATTACCTTGAGATAAAGGGTAATGTTTGTTTGTTTTTATGATCGCATGTCTTCCCTTAAATAAAATATCTTCCTAAACAATTCATATAATTAGTTGTCTTGATAGCAGATGATGTGACCCACCCTCACAGGCAAAAATAAACAACAAAAATGGGCCATGTCTTAAAAAGTGTAAAGCCAAAACCAAATAAAGATCACTTTTGGGTCACAGATAGACATGGAATAATTAACTAATAATAATTAACTAAAACTAAAACAATAATAATTAACTATAACAAAGTCTAAATTAGACAAAACATTGTAGATAAAAAAGAAAACGAAATATCCATTCGTACATCAGGCTATCACAGGCCACATAGTTTGTGTATTCAAATAAATCCAAGATAACTGCATTATTTTGATCATAAAAAGGTACTATATAATACAAAATTAAATTACATTATAATCTGCTCATGGACATAGACAAATGAAAAAACAAACAAGGGGGAAAACATGCTTAAAAATAACTATGCAGTTCACCGTTCATTTACTTTTAGCTGTAAACTTCACACCGTGAGTGGGAAAATGTGTTATTAAGTTACCAGACCTGTAGATCACACAACATAATGTTATGTTGAGTTTAAGATTTGTTTGTCTCATTTTTAAATGTGTGTGTGTGTGTGTGTGTGTGTGTGTGTGTGTGTGTGTGTGTGTGTGTGTGTGTGTGTGTGTGTGTGTGTGTGTGTGTGTGTGTGTGTGTGTGTGTGTGTGTGTGTGTGTGTGTGTGTGTGTGTGTTAACTACACTGAGCTGGAATGTGTCTTACTCTCTGCGTCTCCTCACCTGGTCCCTGATATGCAGATGCAATGAGTTGAGGATGGAAGAAAACGGGAGACAGCTGAATGGAACCAAGGGACAGACGTCCTTTGTCCCTGAATGTGTTGTTGAGAAGGTCTTCTCTCCCGAACGTGGTTGGATGGGAGACACAGGGGACTGGAGCTTCAAGTGGTCCCGGTTAGTAGGCGTCTCTCTGCGTGTGCATCTGCTCCTGTATCTTGGTCAGCATCTCCTGCATTCGCCGCAGCTAGGGAGAAACACACACAAGAACACTCAGTTCAATCTCCGGCCTCCAATGGTGTAGCTATACATTCATTGCCCTCTTATTTATGTAAAATACCCTTCTTTTCCACCGGGTCTGATGGTGATAAGCCATAACAAGCTATATTTATATTTTTGTTTTATGTAGACTGATGGTGATGTGACACATGGGTTTATGTTGGATAGATCATTCAACCAGTTGGTGCAGTCCATTGTGTAGGCTGGTAGGTCAGTTTATCATACATCTGTGAAGTAGAATCAATACCAAACAGGTTTGATGGGCCCCTTAAATGTTTAAACATTACATTTTATTCTACATATTATGAGTCCTTGGGATGTTATTGGACAGCAACCAATTGTGTAGAAAACAAAACACGAGACCACATAGACAGCTCTGTTATTGGAATCTGGCTCTTGTTGAAGTGTTGAAGAATGGCGGATCAATACTACTCAGCAAAATGGTAGGGGTCACCTGACCCAGTTTTTTCCAGCTGTTGGCTTGGATACTTCCCGGAAATGCCTCGCAACTATTATTGATTGTATTTTTGTAACAACAGCAAAACAACAAGTGAAACTAACAGGAAAAAACTGCATGGATGTGAGGTTTTAATAGTAGTCCAAATCCTTGACTATGAATTGGTTTGTTGAAATTGAATTAGTTTTCTAGTGTATGTTGATCAATGTTTACTATTCTTTTTTTTTAAGTTTAATTAATCTATATATATATATATATATATATATATATATATATATATAATATTTATTACAATTTGAAAAGAAGTCAAACAGAAAATAGTTTATTTGAGCAAATAAATAATAGATATTCAAAATAAATATACCTTTCACGGTTATGACATTCTATGTAAAACACAGATGGGGAAATATATTGTCGGAAGGAATGGGGCGTCATATCCTTATTGTTACAACCCATTGGCAATTATTTTCCAGTAACTTTGTTGTGTAGGAGTGTTATAATGAGCGATGTTGCCTTTGAAATGCACAACACACAGTGGCGTTATGCCATGAGACCTAAAAGCTTAACCCTGTCTCGGACACGGACATCAAAATCAACAGCTGGCCAGCCGAGCTCAACATACAATGGAGTGTATATACTGTATATATATATATATATATATACATATACATACATATACATACATATACACACACATACATGCTCCATCGCGAAGGGCAGTTTGCGGGTGAGGGGCATACTGTGTGTGAGTAAATGTGTATGCATTCTTGAATACGCCAATATGCAAATATACTCAAATGATTCGACGGGATAAGGGGTAACATTGGGTCGGGGGTTGGGGGGCTAGGGGTGGTTAAAGAGCATAGAGTTTCCATGTTGCCAACAAACAGCATTTCAATTAACAGGATTTTCATTTACTTTAGACTATGTGGAAAAGCACATAATAACCAACTTAATATTTACTTTAAAACCTTAAGGCTTCAACACAGGCATGCCGTGATTTTTTAGGAGAGGGGGGGACATAAGAACGGGAAAACATGAATCTCTTCATGTCACTGTTAAGTACGATGCTAAATTCACTCCATGTCAGAGAGCGATGTCGTTCCCTGTCTGCCGTGGGTTCGAACCCCGGTCGGGCCCAGCCTCCTGGGGCTCGTGTTGGTCGCTAGGGCATTGGGCCTGAGGCTCGGGCTCGTGGTGTTGCCGCGTGTCCGTACGGCGGCCCGTGTTCTGTACCTCCTCGTCTTTCTCTCGGATGAGCTTCTCCGTCTCGCCGTCAACCCCCCCGCCCGCCGGTGGGATGGGGAAGTCCGTGCCGCTCTCCCTCGTCAGCTTGCTGCAAGACACAGAATGAGCTTCAAACTACACATCCCCGGCCCAGAGAGACTAACATCACACTAACTATTAGATATGATATGAGCTTCAAACTACAAACGTCTGGCCCAGAGCGACTTACATCCCACTAACTATTCCAGACACACATGAAGATGTTCTATAAATAGTCAAATTAGAGGAGTTCCGTGGAGGAACCAAACATTCTAAGGTACAGTAGAAGTTTAGCTTTCTTGCTTCTAAGGCTCATTGTGTATTCTTTAAATACACAAATGCCACTATGTTCGGCCTGTCCTGCCCTGGCCCGTCTGGTGCTGACCGATGGGCCATGGGCGGCGGGGAGCGTACTTGCGGTTGCGCTCCTTCACCACCATGCGGGTCATGCTCTGGATGCAGTGGGCCCGGTAGTTCTCGTAGTGGGTCTCCCGCGTCACGTCCTTCAGGTCCTGCATGTGTGTGCGCACAAGCATGTTGCGCAGCTTGATGAAGTCACAGTGGGACTGGTTCTCCACTGCCAGGACCACGGAGCCAGGGAGAGAGAGATAGGGAAAGTCACGAGTCACGCAATTACACTTTCACACTTACAGGGAAATGGGTGGAGTGAGGAAGGACCAGGGAGCCACTGCCTACACTGCTGTATTCAATAGATCGATCCAACAAGATTAGAAAAGCAACGAGAATCACCTCAAACGGTGACGTGGGTTCAGCATATTGAGCCCAGGTCAACATGGAGCAGAAAGTGGATTTTTTTTCCCCCACGGTTCATCGTTTCCTCACCTTCAACGATACCCCACGGGTACAGACGCCCACGCACCCTCTTGCCCTTGGCCTCCACCACCGTGTTGCTGCCGATCACAGCAAACGGGATGCTGTCCTGGGGGACAGAGAGAGGGGGATGAAGATTTACCATTTAGTAATGAACAGTGGACTCTAGGGGACTGTGGCCGGCTGCCTGTTATATATGTGTGACTATTTTATTATTAAAATGATTATTGCTGCTATTCTACTTTTATTTAATTGATACATTTTTATTATATTGTCAGTTTTAAAGATATTTACAACTGGTTTGCTGTTAGACCGAGGAGCCAGAACAAAATAATTGTACTCCCTTATACTTGTTTATGACATGTCACAATAAATTATCTTGAATTTAACAGACACTTTAATCCAGAGTACCTACAGGCAGGTCCCTGTGGACCAGGGAATCAAACACAGTACCTTTTTGCTGATATGCAACCCCCCAGCGACCAGCCCCCCCCCCCCGTACTGTGGTGATGATGGTGTGATTACGATGCGGTACAGTGTTCATTGTAGCAATGCAGCAGCACAGTTTGCTCCGTCCGCCTTACTCACTTTCAGCTCCTGGTCCTGCTGCTTGAAGTCCTCGTCCTCATCAGAGTCACAGTCGGGGAACTGGTAGATCTTGATGCCGTACTGCTCAATCTCCTCTCGGATCTGCCCGCAACAACCCCGCCAAACGGAGGGTTGGGATTATGGAAGCCAGTACATTGGGATGACAATGGAATTTTTCTGGAGAAGGGAGATAAAGCCTTGCCTTGATTTTCTTCCTCCGGACCTCCATGGGGGTGAGCGTGTCGGCTTTGGCCAAGACGGGGACGATGTTGACCTTTTCATGCAGAGCTTTCATGAACTCCACATCCAGAGGCCGCAAACTAAAAATAAACACAGCACATACTTTGGTTGAGTTCCAATGCAAACAAATACCCCTGCAAGAAAAACTAAGGTTCCGGTCGAGTAGTACAAGAGTACATTGGGACATTGGTGCAAATGTAGACCTGTTTTTGGTCTGTAATCGGTAGTAACTTAAACGGGCCAATAGAGGGAGCTCCTTCCATTTTATTGTGACAGTTACTGTATATGCTTTAGTCGCATATATTGTAATGTCAAAGTGCAGGTTCACCAATTACACGGCTGAATGCACCAGAAAATACAGCGTCGGCATTCGCTTCAAATGAATACTGCAACTAACATAATAATTTTTTCGACCAATGAAGCTAATGCAAGTCCACAGAGAGTAAAAAGCCAGCTGCTGCATTAACAATTCATGTGCCCAGTTGCTTTACTGTGGAACACTAATACATCTAATGTATGCGTTGTCGCAAAGTTTAATATTGTGATGACTGTGCCAGATAAAAACTCGTATGGAATATAGTATAATACTGTATATAGTAATATAGTCCGGATTTAAGCGGATGTACTCGGAAAAAATTGTTTTCGTTCATCACCAAGTTGACGATGTTGCAGCGTCGACACCTTTGTGTAAGTATTAATTCGTCCTGCAAAGAGGAGGAAGTAAAAGAGGAAAAGAGAAGAAGGAAGAAGGAAGAACAACAACCGTGTCGTACCCGTGTCCAAATGGTGAGATAAAATACAGGCAGCAGTGCACCCGGTTGTCCTGGATGTTCTTGCGGTTCAGGCCGCTCTCGTCCCTGAAGTACTGCTCAAACTGCTGGTCAATGTAGTCAGCCACTGGCTTCCAGCTGAAACAGTCAGGAATAAACAGAGGCACACCACCGTCAAAGACCACAACTCACCACAAAGAAAAAACACAATTATTATTATCTTTTAACAGAATGATCATCTTTGTTCAGATGTTGCATCTATATTTCCTGCATTCTTGAATTTGAGGTGTTGGGATATCTTGGTCATCAGTTCAAGTGTGGTACGTGACAGTTACCATTCTGTGTTGTTCACCGCGTCCCCAAAGCCTGGAGTGTCCACTATAGTGAGCTTCAGCTTGACTCCTTTCTCCTCTATGTCCACCGTGTGCTTGGTTATCTCTACCGTCTGCATGATTCGCTCTTTGGTCATGGCACAAAGAATGAGTGAACGTTACGTTTAAGTGATCAATCTGCTTGGAGCAGTCAAAGGGTATGAAACACAGCACATTAAATATCAATGTAATCAACATGAAAATCGAACAAAGCCTGTCACTCATTCCTATCGCTGTCTCACCTTCGGCGTTCAGCAGCCTCCTGTCCTTATAGAGGTCTGTGAGGAAGAGGCTGTTGACCAGGGTAGACTTACCCAGGCCTGACTCTCCTTCAGGGGGGAGGAAACAACACGTCAATACAGACCTGTTTCAGTCCCTCTAGATACCATTAGAAGACCTGAGCATACGCCGTTACTGACCTGCAACCATGAGTGTGAAGTCAAAGCCCTTCTTGACGGATTTGCGGTGCACCTGGTTTGGCAGAGTGGCGAAACCCACATATTCTTTGTCTTGATCCTTGAAAAGAAAAGAAAAAAAACATTGAGAACATCCAAAACTCTATAATATATTATATCATAAATATATACCATATAATCTACGATAGCATCAATGACATCTGATGTGTCGTACAGTATTCATGTTCAAACAATCAATGTCAGCCTGCCAAGTGTGACATCGGTGTTGACATGTGTAACGACATTCAAAAGCCTGTCATGGCGTCCTCTACATTATCGGCCAATCACAACCAATTTCACTCAAGCTGAATGAATGAAAGCAACCCCAAGTTCTCAAACTAGGTCAGTCTCCACAGCCAGACACACACACACACACACACACACACACACACACACACACACACACACACACACACACACACACACACACACACACACACACACACACACACACACACACACACACACACACACACACACACAGTTTCTGAGTCTCAACCTCCGTCTCACTGGAGTTACCTCAGTAGACTCATAGGGGTCAAATCGGTTCCAGGGGCTCTTTGGCCTGCAGGGGCAGTTAGGGGAAGGCAAGTCATAGTCCTCCGCCCCCCCGTCGTACGACAACACGGGGCTGGAGCCCGAGTCTGAGCTGCCCGCCACGGGGGGCCGCAGGTAAGACGGGGTGTGCGGGCGATCCAGGCCCTCGCATTCCCTGTCTGCGTCACAGAGGTCGATGGCGTGGTGGGGGCCCACAAGGTCATGGTGCCCCTCCTGGGGGGGGTGGGGTAGGTGGTGGCCCCCCATGATGCTCTCCAGCTCATAATCCTCCGAAGGACTCAACGGCTGTGAGGGGCCGAGTGGAAGAGGACGGACGGGCGAGGCATGGCGGAAGGAGCGGGCAGAGATACATGAGGAAGGGAGGTTTGGGTGGAGGGTGAGGGTCGGTGGGGGAGGTAGAAGGTCCACACGTAAGAAGGAAGGGTGCGGAGGGACCACGGAGAAGCGTCTGAGCTCACCATGAGGCCAGCATTGTTGTGGTCTCAGAGTTCATATGTTGTTTGAAGCATATAATGCAGGTTGAATTCTTGCAATATATTCTTTAAAGACGCACAGTGAAGAAATAACTGACAATTACGCCTTCTAAACTTTCAGTAATTGGTGCAATAAATATTGCAGACACCTCTGAAGAATTTTTTTTCGTTTTGCTCAGGACTTTTTCCTGCTGACGTATTTACCGTTGGAATTGCCAGCCTTTCATTAACAACTTTTTCACCAAGTTGGGGGAAAACTAGTTGTGCCTAAAATAATAAAGAAAAACATAAGAAAGCTTTTCTGTACCAAGTAAAATTCCTCTGCCATCTGCCTGAATGGAAAAATAGGACTAAAGGCTTTGTTGACGCTCATTATTATGCCCATATCTTGTTCCTCAATGTTATGGCTCAACAACTTCCGAAACAGAGTGAGACAAACATCCGTTCCGGTAGGACAACAAGAAGGTATTAGTAAAGGTATTCTCTTGGTGTCATACACCTCACACCTCATTCCAGAGCACACCCAGAGGTCATTGGCCAGCACAATCAAGAAGCACAAGTTATGATAAAGGCAATCCAACTGAAAACTATTTGGCATACTTTAAAGTTTAAAACATGTTCCTACGATAAACATGCTGAGCTCTTCCTGCCGTGCCCATCTCTGTCATAGAGAGAGAACAATTGATAAGCTTACATCGCAGAACAATTACTAACTTGCGGACTATCTGAGGGAGATGACTCCATCACCTATACACCTGAATGAAAGGCCTTCAGTAAAAACAAGTTGAGGACCATCAGGTTTTAATTTGTGTGCCATTAATCACCATGTGAAAATCCTATGACGAAAGTCGGCTGAGCTTTGGCGGCCTCTAAAATGACCTAATTCCTGGTTCTTTCTCATTAACCAATGGAGGTCAGTCCTTCGTTAGTCATGATACTTACCGCTATGATTGGAGGGAGGTGGGGGGTGCTGGTTCATAACGGGATATTTTGTAGGGTGGTCACTTAGACTCATCCCCAATGCCAATTCAACTTGAAAGTTCCCATCACCAGTACCTGTTCAAAGTCATGGTTCCCAGTGTGCTGTTGGTGGTGGTGGTGGTGCAGGGGTGGAGGAGGAAAGTCAGGGCCAGAGTCCTGCTCATCAGAAGAGGAGAGGGCTTCATGATCGCTCTCCTCCATTGCAACCGGGGCCTCGGTGCACTCTGCCATCTCAAAGCAGGGAATGTGTGTTTGCATGTGGAGTCATGGTGAGGCCAGTGTGGCAAGAGACACGCGGATCCAGAGGATGACGGACCACCAGGGGTAAGGGTAGGTCATGGGAGAGGGCGATGGGGTGGGGGTCAAGGGGTCAAGGTATGATTTGGAGTTCAAGGTATGATTGGATGGATTTCATTTGGATCAGACCAGGGCAGGTAGACCGGAACAAAAAGAGAAGAACAAAAAAAGATGAAAAAACAAAGCAATGGGAAACATTAATCATCCCGAAGGAACCGGTAAGGGCTCAGATTCTGAAGATCAAGCATTAATAAGAAGACAAAAATATTATGAAGAATGAAGCGTCTGCAGGAGTAATCATCCCGATGATGGAACTAGCTTACAGCTGTTTCTGCACTGTCCAAATGTACCCTATTCTCTTAACATGCCATTGTGATAACATCTACCTAGAAGTCATAATAAGGTTCAATGACATTTTGCATAATCATCCACTAATAAAATAATCTGGCATATTTAATCACCTATTTATCCCATTCTTATTCTTGTGAAGTCGGTCACAAAAATTTAATATTGTGAAAATGATTATCCCTACATGGTTTATAAACTCATCTTTCCATTGATTGAAGATGTAATTATCCCGGGCTTTAAAGCTTATGGACAGACAATACATTTATAAGCTTAAAGCTGAGAAGGCTAGTGATCTGCTTTCATCTGCCACATCCGAATCCCAAAGTTCAAAGTTCAACTAGCCCATCAACACATCCCAGTACATCCTGAAAGCATCAAAATCTGTTATTCAGACCTTTGCAAATGTCTCATTGCTTAAGTGGATGCTATTGAATCAGAATCTCTCTTCAACAAATAAAGCATCAATGAACGAATCTAATAAAGTATAACAATCTAAGCCGCATTCACAGCCTTATAGATGTTTCATTCAAAATGTTTAAACCGACTACAACTTTACATTCACTTTACCAACCCTGAAGCTTTAGATCCTCGATCCTTCCTGTCTCTATGTAAGGAGAGTTGCCTAACCAGGCCAACTAACCTCCACCTACAGAAACCTCTGGTCCTCCTCCAAATAAACACTACCACATACAGACTACAAACTCCAAGCCATGAAAGACCTCACCTGCCCAGCACACCTTACCTACACGGCGCTCTCTGTTTAGAACAACTTGTCTGCTCAGCTCTGTGGAACCTGGTCTGTATTCACACTGCAGGAGCCCAAACCAGAAGAAGAACAGAGCCCATAAACCTTTTATACCCCCCCCCATCCATCCCAGCAGGTCACAGTGTCCTTCAGCCCATTGAGCTCAATCACTGCCCCAGGGCCCATGTCTGCATTGATGTAACACTGTGGTTCACTGTCATTCACAAACTCAGCCCAGACCCAGGACCAGGAGAAGCTAGACGGGCACATACACAATTGATGCTTCATTTAAAATGATTGGGACATTTTTGGTCAAAGTTGATTTATGACTGAGTCACTCGTTGGATTATTGCTGTATTGCTTTACATTTGCCATAAGCCTGTTGTATAGATGTTTAACCAATAGTGTTTGCATTTTACAATGGCCGGCATGTTTATGGCAAAGAGTTGGCTAAATGCCCACAGAATCCCGGAGGTCTTTCCCGAGGTCTCATTGTTCTCATATCCCATGTTTGTCCTGTGGTTGAACTGATTTTACTCAGACTAAAGGTTTACGCTTCATTCAGGCTTCACATCGTTTATTTAAGAATTCTTCATGAATGCCGACCAAAACCCGAAAAAGGTGTTGGATCATTGTCTGCATGGGGGGCAGGGGATGTAATGGACTCCCTAATAAAACCAACAAACCGAGCCCCATGAACAGAGACTCCCAACGCACGAGAACGGAGCCATCTGTAACAGAGAGCACCAGTGGCCATGACATCATCCAGCCCAGACCATAGAAGAACATCCATCTGAGCTACTTGGTATGCCTGGCAACGAGTCCTCTGAAGCAGCCGACCTCAGGATTACCGTGCCATCTACCCACTTCCTGAGAGGGGAGGACCGGCGTTCTATTCACCAGAGTTGCTTACAACTGTGGATTACAAACAGTTGGATGTAGAGGAAAGCTTTACACTGTTTATAGGTTTTCCACAGTCAAACTTTTCCACTTTGCTCCAGACTTTCTTGAAACGGTTTGAGTACCTTCTGCAGGAGCTATTCAAACGGGTCTCGTTTCAGCCCAAAACCACTGAAACTGGCCGTCGACATTGGTGTTGCCAGAAAACCTGCAGTTGGGTTCAGGGTGGCTAGCTAGAGCCAGTGAAACTAATGAGGTGGCTGACCAAAGGGAGCTTTTAAATCACTCAATGTAAGGGAATGGAGTTGTTCATTTGAATGAGGGGATTAAAAGGTTATTAACATGTAAGCCAAAAGGTTCATTACTTGGCCTAAGGCAAAGGGACAGGAATTCTCCTGTGTCTCCTTGCATTCCTCATTAAGTCTCTCTTAAATAGAGAGATTTAATGAGGAATGGCTTCAAGGACAAAATACAGAAATAACAAATCTATGTGAAAGTGTGTGGATGGAAAAAAGGAAGGGGACAAATCTTTAAGAGGTGGTAGAGTCAAAACTGCCAGCCTCTACCAAAATGAATGGACTGTGCAGATTTCTACCAAACCAGAGTTATTAAACCCCTAGAAAAAGAGTAATGTACTTTTGTACTAGAACCATTTCCAGACCTAGTTGTTGATAGCTCCCATCGTCCAATTAACAACAATGTGGGTCAATGAGTGAGGCCTCGTCTGTCAATATGATTAGAGGACATGCTATTGACTGGCTACACTACAAACACACATCCGCGTCAAACTGACCCATCTGCAAGTGCACAACACCAAACACCATTCATTAAATCTCATGTCACAGTCTTTCCTATAAATACCAAATGTTATTTGTTATACATGTCAGAAATCTCCAAAACCAAAAATGGCAGGATTATCGTTGGACGCAATAGGGCACAATGCAATGTTGATGGCTCAGTGAGGTGCAGGTTTATAGTACTCTGTAGAGCAGATGAGAGAATGGCTGGTTGTGGTCTCAGGGGGCAGCTGAAGCCCCACACAGGAATGCCACAGCAAATCTTTCTTCTTAGCTAGCACTCTACCTCAACTACATGAACAATATGTGTTTTTATTGATGCACTGGACTCGATTGTAGAAATGGCATGCATAGATACATCATGTACATATTTCATAATACACAAGACCGTGTCTTGTGATCTCCATCGACTTGTGTCAGTCTTTGAAACGCATTGAAGCTCTCTCTCTCTGTGTGTGTGTGTGTGTGTGTGTGTGTGTGTGTGTGTGTGTGTGTGTGTGTGTGTGTGTGTGTGTGTGTGTGTGTGTGTGTGTGTGTGTGTGTGTGTGTGTGTGTGTGTGTGTGTGTGTGTGTGTGTGTGTGTGTGTGTGTGTGTGTGTGCCGGGACCCTGAAATGTTTCCGGTGCTGCTGAACAAAGTTAGTGCTCAATCTCCAACGTGCAGGCTGGCAGAGAGGAGGGCCTGGAATGTCCCGTTTGTCATCTTGTGTGCTGAGTAAGTGGGGCGCAGTGCACCCAATTGACCACATCCCAATCCATTACATCGGCTGTGTTGACAGCAGCAGAACAAATGCACCGGGACTCGATAAACCCATGAGAATAAAAGCGACTGAGACGCTATGAGTAGAGGGCAAGAAGCAGGTCACTCATCCGTCATAATTAAAACAACAGTCCACTTTTGAACGAACTTTTAATGAGATTTCACAGCGGGACTTTAACGGGGTCCACGGGGCGACGGCGGCTACACACCGTCCTTGAGAACCAATTAGAAAAGGGGACGTGAGCGAGCGCAGCGTCATCAGATAGTGTGGCTGAGAACATGCTGCCGCTGCAGTGCTGCTTGTTGATGTTGGAGCCTAGTGTTGAGTTCAGCTGCCACTGTAATGACCGATTACGACTTGGAGACAGAAAAGGCCACTCACTCTTGGGGGGGGGGGGGAAGCCTCACATTACGATCTGGGAAATTAAGACTTCTTCTACTTCTTCACGTGGTGGATGTTGTTGTAAGCCTCTGTGTGATGAAAGCCCTTTTCAACATTGTGAACATTTGAGTCTACAGAGCAATTTACAGCCCAAACAATGCTCGCTGCACAGCTCAACAAATACTCGGCCCGTTGCTGTTTTTTCTGCTCTCACATTACCATTTGAGAGAAGGGATCGTATTGAGCATCTTTAAGAAAAGACAAGGATGCACAGTGGTACACCCATTCATGCAAACTGCGGAGTCTCTGTTAAACTTAATTTATAGCCTTAGCAGATGAACAGCAGTGTGCTCTTTAAGAATCTGTTTAACAACGAGCTATGCACCATGGGAAATCGAGTCATTTAGCTTTTCCCCAACAGTAGGTCCACACTAAGGATTTTGAGTAAGAAATTCAGCACTACAAATGCAATGCAAATGTCATAAAAAGAATGCCTTATGAACAACATGATCGTTATCCACCTACTAAATGCACTTTGTTTGAATAAGGTGATATTTGTAGAGTGGATGCTCTGTGAAGCACTCTGAATGGCAGTGAGGGTGCCCTTGTGGAACAGTTAGTAGCAGGTGGTGCAGCATTGAGCGTGCTGGCCCAGCTGTGTAAATGACGTGGTTGTTTGGTTGGTTAAAGCAGAGGTCTTTGAGATGCTACTACACTGTCAGACTGAAGCTTGCTAGTGGGTACACAGGCTTAGCTATGATGGACATGTGTAGATGACACACACACACACACGCACACGCACACACACACGCACACGGACAGGGACAATTAAGACCCATCAGCTAACAATCAGCTTTAATAGGGGACCCAAAAGCCGATGCTGTGGTACTGTGGTATACTCTTTGACTCTCCTGTAATAGACACCAGGTCATGTTACACACCAGTATCCAATGACATTAGCACTCATAAGCCTTTAACATCCCTGCTCTGCTCCAGTCAGTCACTAGTATTCAGGTGCACTTCACTTTACCATTAATGATCTCATTCCATTAAGACTTCCATTACATCCTCTATCTTGATCATCCATAAGATTCCAGTGCAATCAGCTAAGTAGGGTCTCTGCAAAATAAGTTGTTCAAACAGCTGTTAGCCGGTGTGGAAGGGATTCCTTCTGCAATATACATGAGCAGATTACCAAAGGCCCGGTCACACAGACACACAGACACACAGACACACACGATCGGAAGGTACATACCTCTGAATCAATGTTTGGATCAGAGTTCTCTGCCATATTTATCTTTTTGCCAGTATACATCCTTTTCCCAGTATAAATCCTCTTAATGGGACCAGCAAGGCCAGGAGATAAGACGGACCAAAGTAAACAGCATCTTTCCTGAGGGCACCCCGCATTACATAACCACACCTCCTCTATTTACGTTCACTCCAGTAGCTATGCCAACTCGCATTTAGGCTGGAAGGACATCTTGAATACACACTCTTACGAGCTCCATTTCAACCACTGTCAGTCTAAAATATCCAGATGGCTCCACCCCTTCTCCTCGTGTTTCAGCCAATGTGTGGCTGGCGTGCAGGTTGTGGGAGGGACCAAGGCTGCTGCAGCCTGATGTGATCCTCAGACTTCAGAGAGGCTGCTGCTCTGCAGGGGGGCTCCACAACAGTGGCCGTGCCGCCTTAAACCAAGACACACACACACACACACACACACACACACACACACACACACACACACACACACACACACACACACACACACACACACACACACACACACACACACACACACACACACACACACACACACACACACACACACAGGCCTTACCGTATAATCTGCCAGGCTTACGATGTTGAGGGAGCTCTTGTTTTAATCACTCATTCTCAAGGAGCTGAGGCTTTGTAATTACAGAATTTCTTTGGATTTTGTGTAAATTGTCTGCTGTAAGGAAAGTATAGAAAAGCTGGCTTAATGATAAGACCAAAGAAAAACCACTTCTAAGGATGGTGGGTGAAATGAGCACAGGACGAAGCTAAGGTATAAACACGAGTCCAGTTGGACCAAGCGTCTCACATCAAACTAAATAACAAAAATGAAATATCCGAAATGTATAGATGTTGTTCAGCCTTTTTTTTTTTAAAGTAATTATACTTTGATGGAAAATCCTAGGAAGGATGTTGATCCAACATCTCCTCATCAGGAAACAGGACAGACAGCATCTGTCTGAAGCTTTAATCCTCCTGCTTGACCCTCATTTTAGGGATGGCTATCAAGGATCCTCCTTAGTGGCCTGCTGATCTAGGGGTCAGCTTTACACAGCCCCACGCATGCTACATACTACCACACACACACACACACACACACACACACACACACACACACACACACTAGAGGGCCTTTGAGGGCGGATCATATCCCAAATCATCCGGTGGAGGGCCTAGGGGCGGGGCCCGGGGAGGACTTCCTTGATGAAATCCATGACACTAATAGAGCGGCCACAGAAAACACTGCATACCGAAGTGCAGATGAACAAACAACCACTGCAATCTGGCATCACAGGGCTGGGTTCTGGTTGGATCCCCACAAACGACCCCAGAGAGACATGGAGGTTGTTCCTTATGTCTGGGTTTTTATTGTTGTTGTTCTATGTTTGTAACCGAGTGTCTACATGTGTTTAGGGGTTGTGATGCTGGCAAACTCCCTTCGAAAGAAGATGGTTTTTCTCAGGTTCGATTGGTGACGGGGAAAAGAGACCTCTGCCTTTGAATGAAATATTACTTTGTTATATTCTGTTCCACTGTATACATTGATTTCAAGGGTTAAAACACAAATACATGTCAAGCACAGATTTGAATGGTTGCACAGTGTTATGTTATCATCTAACACTATATTTTCCCTGGCATCTTTCATACAAGCTCGGTCCTGGGATTCAAGTAGCCATACCCAAATAATAACGCTTGCGTTAACACAACAGTGATCCATAATCTGCAAAGTGCCATTGTTTATGGATCGATATGGATTTTCCATTTATAATTTATATATATGGCAATGTGTGCATCAACAATACACTCTCTTCCATCCTCTCTGTTTTCTAATTGAGCGAATGGAGGGAAGAAGGCAGTATAGAGAGATTATAGTGCCACCTATTGCTTTGCTTGATACTGTTCACGAGTCACAATGTATGTGTATTCTTTTTTAATTGCACATAATGATTGACAAACAGTGCAGTGGTTTTATACACAAACTTTGCACAATCTTTATTGTGCGACCATACAGTTTAGTGACGGACAAGGTCGCATAAAGTGTAGAGAACGTAAACAAGGAACAGGTTGGTGTGATAGAAGCTCACTCCCACTGACTCCAACCAAGGAATCCGTCCACTGCTCAGGAACATAAATATTGTTCCACCAGTAGACTCTAGATCTGCCGAACCTACACTTCCTACACTTCCTCCTCTATTCAATTAGGCCTGCTTTATCGGACAGAGGAGGGTGAGAAAAAAATGCAGTGTGCCCCCCCCCCCCCCCCTTACTTTGTTTCCCCCCCCGCTCTCGAAGTGCAACAATGGGACAGGAGGTTGCGGTGAATGCTGTACTTCCATTGGGGGCGGGGGGCGACTGGGGCAGAAATCCCATTGGGTAAAGAGGAATTAGGCGCTCCATTGTTCAAAGGCATTTTTCATCAAGCCGAGAGAATTCCATTGAGAAATGAAAACATTCGCTTTTCATCAATTTGAGGGGACATTAGAAGGCTTTAGTTGGACATTACTTAAAGTCTTTCCACTGTATCCCACATCCATCCATCCATCCATCCATCTTGTTCACTACTTATTCAATTAGCTGGGAAACTGGGCCTCTAACACAGATATAATCTCTAGAAAAAATCCAAGAGGACTTAAATATGTTAATAAACTCAGCACCGCACCAAAGAGGAAGTTAAAACGGACAGAGCCATGAAAAATACGATTAAAGCCTGAATTTGTGAAAGTCTGCCTCTAGCAGTATAGTGGTGCGAGTGTGAGGCTAGCTACTTTCACACCGTGTTTAAAATATAAAGCTCATTTTCCACCTTCCCCCACCAGCAGTGCCTCCATGGTGGTTCCCCCTCCCACCCAGATCATAAGAGCCTCCTTGGGGAAGGCCAGAAGTCCACTCCCTCTCTACAACCTGACGTCTAAAAAAGAAGAAGAGAGGAGGCCATCTCCCCTTTCCTGGAATAATCTGACATTAATCTAAAAAACAAAATCTAAAATAATTAATTCATGTTCATGTTCATTCGTCAATCGGTTGAACGTTTTACCTAGGCCTCAATGTATTTGTGGACTTTTGCCATTCAACAGACTTGTCAGAGTCAGGTCATATCAGCGTTTACCAGCGATTCCTTGCCCTGTTGTGACAGAACCAACTTTGATCCACCTCACTGTGATCAGAGCGCAGGCAGGCGGCCAGCTCTGCAGCACCACAGGCTGAGGCGGGGCCTCCAGCAAGGCCAAAGGCTGTCGGGAGGGCTTATTTTAGGCCCGTTTCTATTCGGCTGACACTCCCATAACATCCATCGTCTATAGCGAGTCACATGTAAAAAAAACCAAACATAGTTAGCCATATGGAAAGCATTAATGATAAGTGTGATGCTCGTAACCGCTCGGTGTACCAGGAAAGCGCTGTGATCACCATGGATGACGGGACTGCATGGTACACGGTGTGACCTGCTGAACACGCAGCAGCACGGTTATCACTTCAAGCAGCTGGGAAACTTCAATCAGATGTACCGTTTCAGTTGGGACGTTCATGCTAAACGCTAATGCTCCGCGGACACACACGCACACAAATATAAGCTATAATGTACATTTTCAAAGCCACAAGAGGGTATGTCGTTAGCGATGCAAATTCTTATTCTAATTATTATCAACAGTTGGCAGAGAAAGAAAGTATGCTGTTTATATTTAGCTATTATACAAAAATTTGGGAGATTATAATGTCTATTGCCGTTCAATGACCCCTACACGGCGGTTTGTACTGCAGAGCTGCGCAGCACATTTCCCACCATAGAACAAATTGCCTTTTTTTTTTTTATCCGGTCTGGAAGGTGATTTCCTTGTTTATTTTAAGTGGCGTTACCCAAACCCAGTTAGGGGAAACCGACACCTATGAGCAGAAAAAAGCTGCAACAGACAAAACATCTGTTCTCTGCTGAACTCTGGCTGGCCGGTGAAAGTGGAAGTCAAGGGAAGGCTATGGGACCGTGCTTCTGTTCCACCGCATTCCACACCTATCTGTCTGTCTCCCACGCCGGCCCTGCAGCAACGCAGACGTACCTCCTCTGATACCTCCTGCTGCTAGCGGGGCCTTATCACCATGTTGATACCGGCGAAAACGGAAGCTCTGTGGAGCAGTGTTTTTGATGTGTGATATACAGATCAAACGGGACGAGTGATGTCAGCGTCTGGGCATGACATCCTTTGTCGCTGACGGACTCTAGTTTTAGAACCAAACTTCAGGGATCCTTCTTACTTCCTTTTTTTTTGGTCTCTCCAGCAACTACCTAGATATACTTTCCCAGATCATTGTTGTTGTAAGCTGAATAGCGAAACTCAAACCCATCACAAGTGCAAGTGGAAGCATGTATCGATTTATTGGACAATGCCACCTCAACTTTCTAAGAATACAAGATGTTCCCTAAGCAGGGCAATGCGTCCCACTGTTGGCCATTCGCCATCAACCAATCAGCTGTTTTCAGTCTGGAGGTGGCAGACAGACATGAAATTGACTGATAATGAGCATACGGTTCCCTGGCATATGACTTGTCATCTAAACTTCCCAATGAGACTGGAGTCTTGAATTCGCAGCTCATCCACCACGCTCCCTGACCGCATGGTATCCTGAGGCGTCTGGGGTCAGTTCCCTAGCAACAGATCTGTTCCAAGGGTTATCTCCTATACTTTAAAGATGGGTGTAGTGTTCATAGCACAGGGAGTGAAGGACAAACAGAGAACCTTTTTTTTTAATTCCTGGGCCTCTGTGATTGACACCCTACCACAACATGACTTCTCCCTGGGCGATTATAAAGTATGGCTCTTGGCTATGAACCAAAGATGTTGATTTTGTCCCAATAGTTTCCAAATGAGTCAAAATATTCAGGCTCAAATCTTTCAGCCTAAAAAAATAGGCAAATATTTTTCTACCAGTGAACTAATCGAATTGATTCCCAAAATATTTGAAGCTGAATTACCAAAAAATATATATCATACATCATGCTATTTTAAGGGAAAAAGGCAAACATTTAAATCTTCACATGTACAAAACTAGAACCTACATACATGACGTTTCCAGTCCATCTAAAATGATCTACCCTCTATCCAAGATTTCAATGCAAAATCCTACAATGTCATCGAGTCCTAGCCTCTGCCATGGTGTACAGTCTTGCCTGGGGTGGGGTTCCTCTGGCCTGGGCCTCAACATAAACTCTAGCTTAATTGTCCTCTTCCCCACTAATCTTTCGTGCCCATTCCCTTCACAGATGCAGCCCACTTCTCTAATCTCGCAGCCCCCGAAAAGCCACATAAAAATGAAAAGCCAGGAAACCGCAAAAAACGTGCCCATTTAACCCCACACGTCCACATACGGCAGGGTAGTGCTTGGATGCCTTGCCAAGCGGCTTATTTGTGACAGAACCACCACCAGACCCCACACATGCAAGGCAGCCAAGGCCTCCTGTACAGGGTACCAGCAGTCTCGCCGGGGACGCGCACACACACACACACACACACACACACACACACACACACACACACACACACACACACACACACACACACACACACACACACACACACACACACACACACACACACACACACACACACACCTCGTGATTTCGACGTTAGCGACAGTGATGACATGATCTATGACGGGCTCATTCTCAAAACTTTTATGTTCCGAGTCGGGTCCGAGCAGATGGTTATCCTAAATAAACAGACAAGGAATCCATCATGGAGCATATCGCTGTCAAGCAGACACAATAATAAACGAGGTGAATGAAAACGGATCTTCGTCCCTCATGCATTTCACACACACACACCGGTCGAGCCAAGTCAGGTTATTGTTCTATGGAGAGCGTGAGTACTACGCTATACTGCACTACGCACAGCCTATATTATCATACAGCTCCTGGTCATAACACAGGTGACGGATGCTGCGTGCTACACTTACCATTCAGCAGGCGACCACGAGACACACGGACAGACACCGGTCCTCTGCAGAGCCCAGAGACGCCGAGCAGCAGCGGAGGACGACAGTATTACAATGAAACATGAAGGCTGTATCATGCTGATAGGCTGCCCGAGGCAGAGAGCTCACAAAACAGAGTCTGGATGAGAAGAAAAGTACTAGAAGGATCCATGCACGGACACACACACACACACACACACACACACACACACACACACACACACACACACACACACACACACACACACACACACACACACACACACACACACACACACACACACACACACACACACACACACACACACGTTATTACTATTAAAAAAATGGGTCAATGGCACCAAATAACTAGATGATAGCTAACTATGGTCTTCTGTGGTCAATCTATGCAGAGGGCTGTGACCACTGGTTTGTTTAGCTAACTGCTACCCTGGGGAGGGTGTGTTTTGGTACAGTCGGTGGGGCATGTTAATATCTATTTAGACTGGCCACGGCCGGCTCACTCATCTACACGGACAGAAGAGAAGCCAGCAGAGCAGTCGGACACATTGGGAGGCTAGTGCTCAGTGTGGAGGTTCAGTGTACCATAATGAAAACCAACTGCATTGATGAACATTAATACAGTTTCTCTCATTCATTATTGCAAGTTATATAAAAATAGATATTTAATGAAGTTGAACCATATGTGTAGAACGTTTCAAGTGGAATGATTAATTATCCTTCACAGTGTCATGTTAATCGTTCAATTTATATCGTTAAGGAGCAATGTTAATGAGTAATGAGAGAAATTATATAAAAACGTCATGCAGCCAGCTAGTCACACGGCCTCCTGCAGATCTATACACCGTGACATTCATCCTGCCATTCAAAACCCCCGGGAGCAAATCAGCAGGGCTTATGAATGTCACAGAATGCACAATTAAGAAAAGTGCATGTTTAATTCTACCAGTCAACAGACATTAACGGTGCAGTGTGTAGGATTTAGTGGCATCTAGTGGAAAGCGCGCAACACCATTGCATTGTTGATGTAGAGAACAGAGAAAGCAAAAAATGAACTGTCCCTTTAAAAACCCACATGCCAATGATGCTTTGTTAGTTGTCATAGTAATGTGCCCGGTTAAGCTGTAGGATGCGTTGTGCATGACATTATTGAGGCCATACCAACTAGTTGTCCATACCTATTTAACTAGGAAAGAATATTACTTATTTCAATTGGCCCACTTAGATAAGAGCAGCGGAGGAAAGAATGAAAGAAAGAAAAGTATACGATAACACGCAATTTCTGTTTTACACTTCCTCTGTGTGTCAGCTCACGGGGTATGGAGGTGTTAAAACAACCAACTGTTATCCATGATAACAGTTGCCATGATGCCATTGTTGGATCCTGCTTATGTTTATCTATTTTAGGGTTACTTTCTTCATGTGAAAGATAATAGTTTTACTTGGTCTTATTTGTGGCCACAGGCAGAAAATGGTTATGAAACTAAATAAAAGCATGGAGAACATTTGATCTATTGTTAAGTAAATGAGCTTGGATTTGAGATCTGACAAACATTTCCTAGTTGGGAGAAGTACTGCACTTCTCCCCACAGCTTTGCATAGGTTGAACAAGCTCAAAAGGCCTTTAATCACAAAAAATAAAAAAAGTCGGATTTATTTCCGGCAAATGGGACACGTCACATGGGCCTCAGAACGTTCCACTTTGTAGAACACAAAAAAAGAACTAAGTACAGCTTAAGCAATATGGTGGCGACACTTAAAACATTGGCTCTTTCTCTGCGGATTAGCCAGTTTAAACTGAAATACATAAAAAAGAATGTAAAAAAATCATAGTTTCAATAAAACAACGGCTTCTCCTCCATGCTAGCAGAAGTCTAATTGCTGACCCAAAGTCTGGATTCTCAGGCTAACTATTAATAGCTCACACACCAGCAGCTAGCAGAGAGCTACCAAGGCAGCAAGCAGAGACCCAGCACAACCGGGCAGACCTATGGTCCACTTGGCCCGAACCGGGCTGTTGATTAGAAAGAGGAAGAACCTCAGATGTCTTCCTGTACTATGCAATGTACTACCTCCCAGCTGAAAGACCAGAGCAGTTCAGTGACCGCACATTTTGAACACATAAAACCTAGCGCCAAATATAACAAAACAGAACCCCTTAAAAAAAAGGATTGATGGAACTGCACACATGGGTAGGATACATACTTGTTGCTTCGCTGTGAAAAACCCTAATGTTACAAGTCTCAAGTGCACCATGTTTCCCCCATCCTCCCAAAAAAGGAGGTTTTCGTAGTTTATCTAGCTATATATGTAACTCCTCTGGGACAGATTCTTTGCTGCTTGAAAAGACTGAATGGTATGCGTGAAATATGATGAAGCACCGGCTGGCGATCCCCCTCTAATGGAAATGTTTCAGACAAAGGGGCACCCCGTTGGGAAGGATGCCCAGTGCTCCCAACTGGGCAGTGGTGCAAGGTCCGAGGCAACACCATTACCATAACTAGACCTCTCATTCAGAGGCGGCCAACACTGACCTTAATGGACGAGAACCAAGAGGGGAGCAACTTCACAACGGGGCTGCCAGCAAGGTCTACCGGGGATAATACTGTACTGCAGGAAGCATTCAATCAAGGCCAATTTGACTGGTAGGGGGTTTATAAATACATCGACAACCTGGACCTCCAGACGCATGTTGGATGGGCTAAAGCCGGGGTTCTTGAAAATAAATACTCCATGTGTTTTTGGTGATGGATGGTGAACAGTCAAAACAAACATGAAATGCTTTTTTTTTTTTGTCTAGCAGATGAAATTCTGCCCATTTGTTTAAAATGTGTGTGGGATATTGTCTTTGTGACGTTATGCAATAGCTGTCGCCATTGCATAACATTTTTACAGTCCCACTTACTGTGTAGGCCTTGACTTGCCCATAGAAAACTATTTCAGAGCCATAGCCTGAGTCAAGATGACCAGAAAGTTCACTTAGCCATGATCAAGAGTGGAGTGGAGATGCTCTCCAATGATGACGCTTTCGATTGTCTTAGGCAGAAACAACGAATTGGCAGTAGCTAAGAGTGACATAGAGTTGCTACAACTACACAAATACACACATTTCACCACACGATATCTGCGGCACCACAGCATGCATATACAAGTACAACACGATATGGGCACACGTAATACTTCAACAGAATACCTAAACCAAGGTTTCCTCAATTAAAACAATGCACCCTCCTTTCAAGAGTCCTGATTGTATGTTTAATATATTGGAACTAGACCATCATAGGAAAAAACAACAATCAGTTATCATTAAATATTTCCCATAGTTTGAGATAACAGATCTGGAAGGCTTTCCGAACAATAATCGCAGCATAACTCTTAAAAAAAGCTTATTCTCTTCCATGTTCTTGAGCGTTTCTATATTCTCTCCTCTCCTGGGTTATTAATAATTTAGCAGGTGAGACCGGATGACGTGCGAAAAAGCAAACTGTGCATTAAACAGCTGTTGGTTTCGTCATTCCTTTGAGTTTATTAAATGAATGAATGAGTGTGTGATATCACTGTGTTCTGAGAAGACATGGAATTAACAACTTTAGTTCCCACAAGAGCCTCCCTCATACCAGAAGCAGATAAACTCAATGTTTTATAGGATACAAGTGCCAAACAAAAATGGCACACATCTTTTCTTGTTTAAACAATAAATAACAAAATTATGCATTTTAAAACAAATGTAATTGTACTGCAACCTAGGTGGTAACATACCTTTCCATTTTAAGGATATATCAAACTGCTCAAAAAACCCAGGAGGGAGGTTGACCTATAAATAAACAGCACTCTGAATATATGTCAGTGTCTGTCCATAAAAAGGTTGCCAAGGGCAACCTGTAACTCTCCTCTTTAGCTACCGGATGTTTCTCACCCCCCTTTTTCAAATAAGCAGGTTTCTGAAAGGAAACTGGAAGAGGTTAACCGACAGTAAAAAAGGCGGAAATCATTAGCTGATTATGGCTGCTAAATACTGGAGAAAGCTCCATAAAATCACAGGGCGTCCCTGTGTCCACTTAACCTTTGAAGATTATATGAATACACCAACGCACAAACACATTGCTAACAGTACATAACACCCACAAAGCACATGGGACACGCCTACCTCTAATGATACAGGTTCACACCCATAGAACCCATGATACGTTGGGAAAGAGAGAGAGACCGAGACAGGGAGAGACAGACAGAGACAAAGAGACAGAAAGAGAGGAAGAGGAACAGAAAGCGTGACACAATAACAGAAAGGTACAGCGTTGTGGTGGTGCTGATGGTGTAGCGGTTGGTGCTACTGGTGGTGTAGCGTGTGGTTCTGCTGCTGGTGTCAGGCCCTGTAGCGTGTGGTGCTGCTGGGGTTGTCAGGGCCAGTAGTGTGTGGTGGTGCTGGTGTTGACAGGCCCTGTAGCGTGTGGTTCTGCTGGGGTTGTCAGGCCCTGTAGCGTGTGGTTCTGCTGGGGTTGTCAGGCCCTGTAGCGTGTGGTGGTGCTGGCTTGGTCAGGCCGTTGAACAGACCATGGCCTCAGAGTGGGGT
Source organism: Gadus macrocephalus (assembly GCF_031168955.1). Taxonomy (NCBI): domain Eukaryota; kingdom Metazoa; phylum Chordata; class Actinopteri; order Gadiformes; family Gadidae; genus Gadus; species Gadus macrocephalus. The sequence continues at coordinate 14,367,528 of NC_082397.1, forward strand.
TGTGTTGGTTTAATGGGTTAGTGGTGACACAAGGACTCCAGGTTAAAAGCATCGAGGAGGCGTTTGAAAGGCGAGGGGAAAAGGACAGAAAGCAGAGGGGATGCAGGAGCCGCATGAGGCCTCTTTGAACCTCAGATGAGATGCACATGTTGCTCTCGGTTCCTCTGAACCCACAATTTGGGCACTTCTGCTTCTTCTTATAATCTCTTTCGTTGCAGCCGATGGCCAGGGCTCAAAAATACTACTCACAAACCATTCACCGAATGCACGCTGTACCAAACTCCTTCCTACTAATAGATGGTGACAAGGTTTACACTCTTTTTATATTTTTTTGTGCGAAGTGTGAAACATAGATGTCATCTCTATGACTCGAGTACCTCATTAAAACCTGGTACAGATTATATCATGAAAGCACACGGTCGGATCAAGATAAATATAGAAAAACTACCTTCATGGTAAACAATGCGTAATACGTATTGTGCAATACGTAGTAGGAAACCTGCCATATGCTGTCCGTCTGCTTCCAGCCCAATGAGGGGGAAGATATGGAATACACACAAATGGTTGCATGTAGAGCCACGCAGACACACAGGATTCACCCATCAACACACGTTCATAACCATGCACCTGGTGTGCCCAGCGCCATTGATTTGGTTGTTTTCCTAAGTGAATGACATGATAGACGAAAGAATGCTTTTAAAAATCCATTGTGGAGGAGCATGAAACACACACACACACACACACACACACACACACACACACACACACACACACACACACACACACACACACACACACACACACACACACACACACACACACACACACACACACACACAGTGAATCATGCAGTATTTTCTTTACATCCTGCCCCCCTTTACACCTATGATCGGAACATGTCACAGCTCGCACTCACATTCCATGCTTCACTTACACCCAACTGCTTTATTCTGACTCTGCAAATCTGTCAGTATTTGTTTAGCCTGTCGGTCTATGACTGCCTGTGTGTTTGTTGTACGAACATACAGCCCGTAGTGGATAAAAAGACGGTCAGCAGGCCATGCTCGCTGACAGGGACTTGGTGGGTCCAATACTACACCAAGAGGATGAAGGGTCTGGGGAATACATCTTAAACACATTCTGGCTACGATCTTTAGATCATACAGACCCACGGTATTAAATGCTTTCACAGCCATGCTAAAGCTAAACACCTTCATATTTAGTGTGAAGCCTTCGATGTTAACATTATTCAATTATTTTGGAATGCTTCTTCAGCAATACCGTTTATCCTTTTCCACCTCTTTCTGCAACCATGGTTATTCATTTATCATCTCTCCGATCTCCACAAATCCTCTCTTCCTCCTCCTCCTCCTCCTCCTCCTCCGCCTCCTCCTCCGCCTCCTCCTCCGCCTCCTCCTCCGCCTCCTCCTCCGCCTCCTCCTCCTCCTCGACAGGCATTTCCTCCCAACATCCAGCAGCACGATGGCCTAATCTAGAACTGGCTATTATACTCAGCTCATGGTCCCTAGCCTTCAGCATGTGGTTTAAGACATGCAGTAAGTCACCTCATATACACAAATAAATGCAACATGCATGCATAGATGCATTTTTTAAATTGTGAGCCGCAAAAAAGCTTAGAAAGCATAAGACCCCTGATGTAAGCCTCACAAATCACGTGAATTAACTTCATCACATCAACATATCAAGGGATAAAGAACCAAAAGAATAGCCTAAGTTGTACATTTTCTCTGCCAATCAAGAATTTAATTAATTAACAAGCAGAGCAAGGAGCCAAGTAAATGTGGTTAGATTGATCAAAAGTGGGCATAATGTATTTAAGATGCTCTGATGTTTACCACTTGGGATAAGGGAGCCAATAACCTGACACATTTCCCATCTGATGGGGACTGTTGTTTTAATATAACTCTACATGCAGCTCTTCGTATCTTGATTCTCTAATGCAGGTAGATAAGATCAAGTCATGCTGGCACAAAGCCCAGACTGCTGTTTGTCTCTCAAACCAGCCAGCTGGCAGGAAAAGTGCCTTGGTAGCGTTTTCCTGGAGGAGTGGAGTACTTATTGGTCAAAATGAGGTTTGTTAAAGCCCTACAGTGCTACAGAAAGTGGTATTAATCAGATGAAAATATAAAATGGTTTGAGTAATAGGCACACATTTTGTTGCGTACATCAATAATAGGTTGCCTTCAAAAGGGGATTAGGAATTAATGCGTTTCATCACAGCCGAGTTGTCTTATGGGTTTAAGAGTCCTGCTGGGAAGTGTAGGCCTGTTTTATGATCAAAACACTGCTTCTAAATATATCAGTCTCCGAGTTAGGAAGATAAGTAGATTAACACATGTGCACACAACAATGGCTCTGCGCTCTCTGTGCGGAACGACTTGAAACACACAGGTTTGCCTCTGCCTATCCATTGTAGTTCTTAGACTTGTATAAATGGCTTTCAAGTATGGGAACCCTCTTCATGCATGGTAAAGTGTCTTGTCTGTAAATGCTGCTGACTCAGGTCTGTCCATGGGTCTCTCTTAAATAAACTTGACTAAGCTCACCAAATAGCGATTTGATTTAGAAAAAAGGCGCATCATCTAATGGGTGGATATTGGATAGCCACACATCCCAGTGCCTAATGCTGTGACATCATGTAGTAGTTAAGACTGACCAGCACCACCACAGTGAAGTGACCTCTGCAGGCAGAGCCCTTCACAGAGACCCTCGGGTGTACAAACAAGTGGCGCGGTGCAGAAACTATGGGGGCCATGGGAACTGGGCGGGGAAATATTTATGAGGAAGACGGGGGGGTGGGGGGGAGGGGGGGGAACTGGCAGGAGCTTCTTCTTTGTGGCTTAGGAGGAATGTCTGGGTTGACCCTCTGGATGACCAAAAAAAACCAACATATCTAAGGCTGGAGGGCAAGCACAGGCTGACATAACACAGAAAGACAGACAGACAGACAGAACCTAGTCGGCCAGCAGCACTGATTAAAGCCCGTTAGATCGACGGATACGTGCCAGGCTGAGCAGGGTGAAAAATATAAATAGATGTCTCTGTTGCTGTCACAGGCCTGTAGTAAGCCCAGCCAATCTTTTCATTGGGCCCGAATCGGCCCGCATCAAACCGCTATGGCTGGCTGGCTGGTTTCTCTAAATGGCCTACACTGGCCTTGATTTAATAAAACAATACAACTATTGAAGGAGATAGAAAGGGATTCCCAGGTCACCAGCCTGTTTTGCCTCACCAAATCAAACCGCGCAAATAGATCCCACCCCCAGCCCGACCCCATAGCCAGGGCGGGGTGCTGCTCCACTGGGCCATCCCCGCCGTCCCAATAACACCAGCAATGACCTCTTCTGACAACGACTCGGAATGATGCCCGACGTGGGGGAGAGGGACTGGAGAAGGACCCACAGCGACAAGTGTGGTTCTTCCCCTCAATGAGTGGTACACAATGGCCCGCAGCACTGGAGGGCACAGAGCTCACAGGCACCCTTGTTCAGCTCTAGGTTCCGGGGTGATGGATTCAATTGGACATCATAATGCTTCGGATGAGAGAGCTATACTCCAGTCATGTGGTAGAAACTCTTGATACAGTAGGGCGGTTAGACGTCCCTTTGCGATACACAAAACACTGATTGGGATCTACAGGAAAGGAAGGCTCTGCAGCTGCACCATTTGTTTATGATTCAAGAGACCGAACCGAGAGTTCTGGGTTGCATCTTGAGCCAGCCTTTTTTTGGTGCAAGCCTTCTGTGTTGAATGCTATCAGATCAAACCAGACTCTCTGGGTTGTTGTCGTTGTCTTGTCCAAAGATTAAAGGACGGAGGGGTGCGGCACCACAACGTATCTCCGTCCAAGCTTCCTGTGTGCGAGTCCACATTGACACACACACACACACACACACACACACACACACACACACACACACACACACACACACACACACACACACACACACACACACACACACACACACACACACACACACACACACACACACACACACACACACACACACTAGGAGCTAGCAAGCTAATAGGCTAATAAAGTCCAAGTATAGCCTGCTGGGAATGCGACTAGGGAGGCGATTGAAGTCATCGGAGCTAATGGCTAGTTCAGAAAATGCCACAGTGGAATGCATCGAATGTCTGAGTGTGTGAGAGGGACAGACAGACGGGAAGAGAGAGTGAGAGAGAGAGAGAGATGGGGAGGGATAGGAGGGCATTATTCCATAGGACACAGCTTCTCTTTTATTGGCAGTAAACAATGGGGAGGACTGCGTTCTCTGACTTTACTGTGTGTTTCCCCTGCCAGTGGAGCGGTTACTGCCACGGAGCTGCGTGACATCACTCCCTGTGTGTGTGTGTGTGTGTGTGTGTGTGTGTGTGTGTGTGTGTGTGTGTGTGTGTGTGTGTGTGTGTGTGTGTGTGTGTGTGTGTGTGTGTGTGTGTCTGGCCAGAGGAAACCACAATGGCACCCTCTTTTTTTCTTGGATACCACACCCGGTTAAACTAGGCTAGGCATAGCTTCTGTCTCTCTAGCGGCCGACCAGTTCTACAGCTACAACACTTGAACCCGGGTTGGTTTCATTGTGAGCGGGACTGCTGTATTATAATTAACAGTAATTACCCGCAAATTTTGCCGTCAGTGCCAGTGGAAACCAGCTCAACACACATCTATTGATATGATGCCATACCATTCAAGGGACGAGCAGAAAAAAACAACAACAAATAAAATAATCATACGTCATCTGTCCTGTTAGATGACTTCAGCTAGACGCACCGGTTGATTGTCATCAGATAACGCCTCTCCCCCCTCTTCCTCTTCCTCTTCCTCTTCCTCCTGGGAGAGGAAAGGGACCGTTTGGAGCGAGAGACCTCTCTGACAGGTGTGGGGCCAGAGACCTCTCTGACAGGTGTGGGAAGAGAGACCTCTCTGACAGGTGTGGGGCCAGAGACCTCTCTGACAGGTGTGGGGCCAGAGACCTCTCTGACAGGTGTGGGGCCAGAGACCTCTCTGACAGGTGTGGGGCCAGAGACCTCTCTGACAGGTGTGGGGCCAGAGACCTCTCTGACAGGCGTTGGGCGAGAGACCTGTTTGACAGGTGTGGGGCGAGAGACCTCTCTGACAGGCGTTGGGAGAGAGACCTGTTTGACAGGTGTGGGGCGAGAGACCTCTGAAAGGCGTTGGGCGAGAGACCTCTGTGACAGGTGAGAGACCTCTGTGTGGACGGACCATTAAGGAACCCCTGGAGGTGTATTGCCACTTGATACTCTGACACTTTGTCACACGCACCAGGAATGTTGCTGAGGAGGAAGTTGTCTGTCATATGCCACACAGATTCCACCCTCCACCACCACCATCACCATCACTCACCATCACTCACCTCCCCCCACAACAACTCATGTGAAATGTTTGTGGTCGGAAAACAAACGCGCACACCGCACACTTCCATCTAAATACCAGCCGGACCCAGAACGGGACTCTAGCCTGCGGGACTCTAGCCTGGACTGGACGCTGGCTTGACACTCAAGCGCCAAGAGGAGAGGACCACTTTGAAGAGGCTGAAGAGAGCGAGGAGGAGAGTGTGTGGCCATACTAAAGATTATATTCAGAAGAGCTGACTCATTGTTTTGAAGAGCCACAAGTTTAACCAGATTCGGAAGATGAATAGAAGGTCAGTAACTCCATACAGCTGGGTGTGTCTTGGAAGCATCAGGGTGTGTTGAGTCTCACTTGAGTAAGACAAGGAACCAGAAATTCTGGGTTTACGTGCATCCACCCATCGTTCAGCAGTCAGGTATGACAAATTAAAGAAGACACACACGCGCGCACACACACACACACACACACACACACACACACACACACACACACACACACACACACACACACACACACACACACACACACACACACACACACACACACACACACACACACACACACACACACACACACACACACACACACACCGGATTTTTGCATGGAGGACCTCGGAAGTGAACAAACAGGTCCTTCAGCAGAGAGCTTTCGTTCAATCACACATTCAGCAATACAGATGACAAAAACACGGTTTTCTTACCTCATACTCTGGCAACAGGATCATCAGGAATAGGAAGGAATGGTGTCATAATCCAAACCAAATGGCCAATCGTGGAGAATGTGGAAAGAAGAGGATTTGGGATTATTAACAACATGCGGCTACTTTCAATTGAGAACCATTCAAATCCAGAGATTTCAGTAACTGTGGCTTGATGGCCTTTTCACTCATAAAGATCATGCATGGATAACTTAACCAGATATTGGTTGCAAACCGGCCATTGCGGTAACGCATATTTATGTGAAAAGCTGCAATAATCTGCATATCTGTGACCCCAAGCACAGTTTAAAATCCTTTTAAAGGCTGCATGTTTAAAAACCTTCTAAAGGCTGTATATGTTTAAAACTCTGCTAAAGGTTGTATATGTTTAAAATATACAGCCATGCTTCTAGTTTTATGCATGGTGCATATCAAATGATCTACACAACTTGGAGTGCTCTTAAAAGAGAGTATAATAAATAATATAGTTCTGTAGGGACTCCAAAGCCGATAGAATTCAGAATTCATAAATTACAGTGTTATACTACTTCAACCAAATGTAGACTCACTATGCATACACCTGATTTACTCTGCTCCTACAAATATCTATGTTACATACTGATGTCCATGTTTCCCCTACATCGTAACAACTGCGATTAACTTGAAATTTAAGACATATCATAACCAGCTCATTCTGAAGAGGGTATACACAACATGAACCGTGAAAAATGACTATACTTAGATGTGATGGCTCCTCCTACAGCGAGGGATACCACGTTTGCTTGTTTGACCTACATTTAAAAAAGGTCCTCCACCAATGAAAATGCTAGCCAGGCCGCAGTGGTATTGGAATGGAGCATTCCAATAATAAATAAAAAAAACTCCCTGTGGAACGCTAGTAGACATTGCTGACTGTGCCACCCATCCTAACTGCTGCTCCCGGGTAAACTTAGTTTGGCGCTTCCCAAGGTCACCGGGTGGATGGTGTGCGTGTGTGCGTTATTCAGTGGTCCGTAGAGGAGGAGGACTAACTCTACTTGTTAAATAGGCTGTGATCTATTCAGGAAGCCTTCTTAAGTCTTTGGTTTCAAATGAGGTTAGGAGCGGTGCACAAAGTAAGTTTCAAGTTAAAAATAGGTTCGCTATGTACTGGGAGTGGGTAGGGAAATGAAAAAAAGTCAACTCCGAATGTTTAAACTGATTAACACTGGCTTCACGCCATTCATCTAAAGATAGTACGATATAAGTTTGCTGCCATTTGAGAGTACACACAAAGAGTTAATATACAATACACCTGTTCCAAAGAAAAACTGAATGTTAATACACTAAAACAAATACAATCTCGCCGTGAGACCACGTTTCAGGGGCATGTGCAGTAGTCGGCCTCTCTAGACAGATGTTATGTAACTGGGTTTTCCCATCAGAATCTTAGCAGCTCTGTCCTAAACAAACGCAGGATTTCTAGATAGACCTCATGGCAGCTCGGGTGACGAGATAGACCCAGTCATAAAAGAGAAAGACTGACAACACCAACTCTCTGGCAATGATAGATTAGTGCTGGGTGTTGACACAGGGGATGGTAAACCAGGCGGTTTATGTACACATGTTCGACCACAAATTAGGGTGATAAGATATTGCCAAAATGCAGGGAAGTCGATGAGTGCAATATAGTAGTGGATAGTCTGCACCATGTGGTGGTGTGTTAACGTGAATAAAATGTGTGTATTACTGAATATCAGGATTCATTCCCTTGAGACTTTGTTTGTTTACGTTATCACTATACATCTGACTATTGAAAGACAGACTATTGAAAGATGTTCACCAAAATAGATGCTTCTTCCTTTTTACTACTTTGTTATCACCTCAATTGGAGGTTGGAGAAACCAGAGATGACACCAAAGACAGACGAAATGAACAAGATAGGTAAAAAAGGACTTGACCTCAGTATATTCCCTGCATGGCGCAGATCTCCTGAAACCTAGTTAGTTCCCAGTGTTTGCTTTCTCCTGCTCTCTGGGTCTTCACACAACCATCCTGCATCCCCCCCCACCCATCACGGGACCAGTGTTGATGAGCCAGATGTGTGACTGGAATTGGAAACACTGTTACAATCCTCCCGCAAATTTCACTAGATCAGATGGCTTTATAGATCAGGCAGGACATATGAACTATAGAACATAGTGTCACTTTCCCCCCCAAAAAATACATTTTCCGTCCACACTCATAGGAAACTGGACCGAAACGCTGCTTATCAACAAAAAAAAAACCGCGTTTCACTTAGCCAAGGGCAAACACTGACTGGCATGGCAAACAGAGATAATGCGTTTCACAACTGCTCTCAAGTAAACAAGCAACAGCATTTTACCCAATCCCTGAGGATCTCTGCATCCAGTGCAGCCACTGATGTATCTGCATCACTAGCAATCAATCTGGGCTTCTCCAAAAATAGTGTGTGGCAAGACAACATCATTCTTGAATGTTATGTTATGTTATGTTATTTGACGGACAATTAGCGCTCTCATCCTCCCTGTGAAGGGAGACAAAAGTATTGAGAAATTTTAAATGAGCGAAGTTTTTTTTTTCTATCTCAAGCAAAAATAAATACGAACACTTCTGATGATTCATCTGACAGCCATACGAAATAATCTAAATAAACTGACTCAGGGGGTGAGTCACGTCATTTAAAATCAAGTTTTTTCCACAAAGCTGGTCGATGCTCCGCATCCTAGTCGACGCTACGCGACTCCTTGCAAAGGACGGACTCGGTCGTGCGCAATAGTGCATGCATTGCACGGACCGCGTCTGGCTGGCACTCAGATGGGTCATTTAACGTTGTTGACAGTCGGGATCCAGCAAATAATAGGCCTACCGTGCACACATAAACATTAGTCTACTCACCGTGGTTGAACATTGAAGCTCGAAACCGGTTGGTTGGAGTCATATTTTCCATGATTCCAAAGTTTTTTCGCCCCAGCACTCAACGCAGTGATTTCAATCACAAGCCGATTGAAATATATATTCCTGAAATGTAGATTCCCCCAAAAAACTAGACAACGTATCACAGTGGCACATGCAAGCTTGCACCCTACAGCGTTAGGACAAGCTGTCTCTCTCTCGTTCATCTAGTTTACAGCGTAACAACCACGCACTGCGTATAATGTGGGAAGCTTTTAAACAGTGCACCGTTTTGGAAGCCAGCCTCCTGCCAGACCGGTGACGTCACGGGGCCCAATCTGCAACAGGAATGAAAACAATCGCACATGGTTTGAGACGGTGGTCATGTGACCACTACGCCTGTCAAACACGTCGACCCAGACCACGACAATCCCAGCAGGTGGGGCTTGTGGACAGCGAGACGTGTTAGAGTCACAAAAAACGAACCTCGGAGAAGTGTGTGGAGAAACACTGATTTTTGCAGTTGTTTGACAGGTTGAGAATTAGATTAGATTAGAATTAGATTAATCTCAAAGATTTTATTAGTAGCAGATGTTGATATCCCTACTCATATGCTTATTACACTCAATAAGAAAATACCATACATCAAATCATTATCATCCGTGACACATGATTTGACACTGTTCTTGATCCTACTTTTAGCCATAGTATTAAGCTATGGATGGCTGCCGTATCTGCTTTGTGTCTACTTATAAATATCCACATGTAAACCCTTCCAAGCTATCTATTTATCTTATTGACTTTGAGGGTATTTTCATCATAACAGCCATCATCTTAAAGACCCTTTTTATTTGAGTTATTCACCAAATAAAAGTGGCATATGTCAGTCTGATGGTGTCCAACGTTAATGTCATTCCTTCAAAGCCCATGCAAATGGCTTTCTAAGTTTGAAACAGCATGTCTTCCACACTAAATAGAAAGGAACACAGGTGGTTATAGTTTCAGAAGCAACATGTTTATTTAGGCTGCGACAAAGATCACTCGGCTCCTCATCTCAGAGTCAAAATGTTCACGTTCAGGAATAAAGTGCAGAGTTTTCACAGCTTGTGTAAAAATTAAATAAAACCATCAATGGATTATAATCCTAAATATATCAAAACTGACAATGGTACATCTGGAAAATATAAATATGATAAGAAACAAGAAGAGATCTCATTAAAACACAGCCGTCAGCATGGATATTCAACTGTTTGAATCAAGTTTGCACTTTATGATACAAAGGGTGATTTTTTTTCAAATGAAAACGTTTATAAGAGTCGTTGGCAAGGCTAGCTTAAAACAAAGGCACAGCATTGTTCAGAGGTAACGATCTTTTGCAAATAAGTGCTGCGGTGACATTTCCCATGATCAACAAATCCACACACACACACACACACGCAACAGGTGTAGGGCAGGCCGCTGAACATGGCTTCAGAACAGAGACACACACACTAACACAGCCCCTCATTAACATACCCAATCTAGAAAAACATCAGGTCAATTTGCCCCGAAAAAAGGCTTCTATTTTGGTGTCTTGATTTATATAACCTTGAACTTGTTTCTGTCTGTAACGATACTGTGATCGTACAATACTGTTGTTGTTGTTGTTTACGTGTTGTTAGTTTGTTATAAGCGATGTATGCTATGTTGACTGAAATGTTAAGAAGTAGCTCCAGAGAATACAGCCATGAGCTAAGAGAACAGAGAGCAAGGGGTCAAAGCTGAGAGGCGATGGGTGCCCGTGTAGGTGACTGTCTATCGGGTGCTAGTGGTAGTGGTTAAAGCCCTGTTGGACATCACATCGAGAGAAGGTATTAACACACAGGATAGTATTCACAATAGGACTGTAGGCAGCAGGCAACACTGGGATCAACCATCTTCTTTGATAGCAAAGATCAGCCGGGAATCTGACTTCATTGTGTGTGAGGATAACTTAGAGAACAGATTGGATTTGGTTTCCATAGAGGTAAGGCAATTTCATTTTTTTCTTTTACAAAATAAGATTACTGTATACTCGTGGTGCAATCACCATGAGTTGAAATTAGTATTAAACTATATGGTGCATTACATTGACAATCAATGCTACGTCCTAATCAATAGATTCAAAAGCAGACATTGGACATAGTATCGGATCATCATTTTGTTACCAAGAAGAAAGTGTTTCCCCAGAAACCAATTCCACAGTTGTAAAGGCTCCGTCAGTGGATTTGTTACATTTGCATTCGTTAACCTAACCTGAACCGTCTTTGCCAATCTTTATCACAATTAGCCCAAGAGAGAGAAATAAAAAAACATGGCTACAACCAGCCATCGGGTAATAGTGCAAAACAAAGAACTTGCAAGTAGTAAATCTGTACAATGACTTCGGTCGCGCTTTATAAAAACAGAAGCTGTGTTTAAGCATGTTTTGTTTTGTTGTCTTTTTTTCATTTCATTTCGTCCTAACTTTTTCATTCTTTCATTTTCATTCTTCATTTTCTTATTCAAAGTTGCTTGGTTTAGTGGCAGAAGGGAGCTTCTCAAGCAAGCGCACCATGCAGCACATGCAAACGTAGCAGGATTCCAAAGATGTGATGAGATGCATGAAATGCAGCATGTTAAGGTGAGAGTAAGACGTGACAGTGGAACAGATTCATGTTGGAGGAGTGCGGCAGAGCGGATATAAGCGACGCACCCCGACGTAAAAAAGGGGGGGATTTACATGTAGGCATTTGGAGATTTACAGCCAGCCATTATTGGATAAGTGGACCGTCCAAGGGTGAGCATCGCAAGAGGGGAGACAAACACATTTAAACAGACCGCAGACACAATGTTTAAATTAACCTTCTGTACAATCATGACCTCAGAGTCATGACCAGAGCATTATTAAGTTTGATCGTACTTGGAGGACATTGTTGACCAGTTTACTTTGTCGTTCTAATTAACTCTCTTGTTCAGAGAAGGAGTGGGAAGTCGATCATAACTTAACAATGGTAAGACGATATACATTTTTTATGATTTTGAAGGTGGTTTTGACGAAATGTGACGCGTTTTAGTTTCCACTGTATCATGAGATCCTGCTGTCACCACTGTGACCAAGAAAACCAACAAACTTGTCTTCTTTTCAATTAAAACATGTTTTTTTTATCTCCATAATTCTAGCCGGTCGCCGAATAAAAATATGGCAATGCAGCATACGTATATAAAATATGTCTGTACATTTAGATTATTTAAAAACATTTACAATGCCACTCTATATTTACAGGACTGGTATGAGATTTGAAAACAAGATTTCACCGCAACATGAGAGATAAGTCAACAGCTTCCATTGCATTGTACCGGGTTCAGGGAAAGGAGTTACCTTGAATTTAAGTCAGTGCTACTCAACTTTAGCACAGGGGACTGTGAGGACATACATTCAGGCCTAATATGTCAGTCTACTGGAACTAACCATGTAACCCTATTCCAAAAGTCAGGAATAGAGAAAGGATTGGTATCATTTACCATGTACTTATTTTTAGAAGCTTTTAGAAGCATTTTTAAAGCATTAAAGGGCTTGATTGTATCCTATTCTGGAAATGTGTATGGTCGATCTTTCTGATGTGAATGAATTCTACCACCTTTCTATGATTCATTGTCTATACTCCTGTGATCCCTGGACAACTTACAATCTACTGGGGCCCCAACTAAGGTTCATCCTGGAGAAGTTTTTCAAAATGTTTATCTTTCCGGAACAAATAGCTTTTCAGAATCAAGCTATTTAGAATAAAATACGATGTACACACACTGACATTGAACCTGACACACTTATCTTATACACACACAGTTTTCCAACCATGGGGTCCGACTGCATATGATCCTGTTGCCGTTCCCCCTGTGAACGAGTCATCAATGGATGCCATGAAATGATGTCTCTGGAGTTGACCATGGATGTGGGTGCTACTTGCGTAGGTGGCTTTTCAGTTCCTAAATTCCCCCTGAGTCTATTCGTCTTGGTCTGAGACCAGATCTCGTAGGCCACCTGTGGCCGTCTGGACATGGCAGGATATTTACAATATACCTCCTTCTGTACGCATCCATCACATCTCCCTCGACCCGAGGACGTGTGCAGCTGTGGCCAAACCACCTCCCGCCTCCTATGTTCCTTCGACCTCCCTCTGGGCCTACTCAGGCTGCTCTGGGTGGGTGGGCAGGCCGTTCTCTGAGTGCGTGACGCTGTGCTTGTCCCAGAAGGCCTTGTGTAGCTGGTCCAGCTCAGAGACCATAGGCAGGCCCATGTCCAGGTGCATCTTCAGGTTCTCCAACCACTCCTCCAGCTTGGGGAAAGCCGGCCTGGGAATGTCAAGCAGAAGTCCTTTTAGAAAAATCGTGCAGTGTGTGAATGCTTTTATGTCGTCTCTGGTTTAACAGGAATATAAGATCTGAGAACTATGACAGCAGCCAGACCCCGATCAAGCCTATTTCAGCTGCAATGCGTAAGCAATCGACATTCTGCTGTTTTTTGCATACCATACATTTCTTCAAAGCCCACCAGCGAGAAATACCCAAACCAGGTTATCACCTGAACCCTGCTCTGCTTTTGAAGTTATATTATCAGTTGTTTCCATGAACCCCTCGAAGGTACTGTACTGAAGGATGGAGGACTGACCGTTTATCTGCGTCGAGGTCACAGCAAACGGCGGCCAGGGGGAAGAAGGCAGGAGGACAGTTCCGGGGGCAGAAGTGCTCCAGGAAGCCAGAAACATTTAGACCAAAGTCCCCCGCTCTGGGCAGGTAGTCTGGGTCTGCGTTCACCCTCCCAATGATCTGGAGGAGACAGAGAGTTGTGTTGGCTTCGGAGATGGAACAAGTAGAAGCAGGCCAGGTTCTAAACAACCACAAGAACAAGAGTAGGAGGGGGAGAGAGTAGGAGAGAAGGAGTAGGAGACAGTAGAGGGAGGCAGTAGGAGACAGTAGAGGGAGGCAGTAGGAGACAGTAGAGGGAGGCAGTAGGAGACAGTAGAGGGAGGCAGTAGGAGACAGTAGAGGGAGGCAGTAGGAGACAGTAGAGGGAGGCAGTAGGAGACAGTAGAGGGAGGCAGTAGGAGACAGTAGAGGGAGGCAGTAGGAGACAGTAGAGGGAGGCAGTAGGAGACAGTAGAGGGAGGCAGTAGGAGACAGTAGTACAGTCGGAGTGTTAGAGTCTGCCTTTAGAGCAATGGAGGAGACTCACCTCGCAGAGCATGATGCCAAACGAGAATATGTCCACTCTCTCGTCGTAGCTTTTCCCTGGAAGAGGATGAGAGGAAAAAGGATCATGTAAGTCTGCTGTTGAATTTAGCGCGTAGCTCCTAAAATAGAGGTCCTGGCAAATGTATGGATGGATGTTTCAAGAGGTGTGATAATATAGCTGGCAGCTCCTGTCAGAGGGGAGGTGTAGTACTGTGTGTGGCTATACTCTCCACAGTGCTCTGTTCTGTGTGATGTATATTCTGTAGACCAGACAACTTCCTGGTAAATGCAGGGCTGGGCAATATAATCATATACTATCGACATTGTTATACAAGACTAGATATTATTACTTTTTATGATGTCATATAGCTGAAATGTTGTCCAATCTTTGCTTTAGCTGCTCAACCAGACTTCAAACTTCAACAAATAATGAACGCCTCTACCGACTTCTGAATTATCTAAAAAAAATGTATACATCAATGTTATGAGCGAATGTCAACCCTCGATATCAGTATGTGCGACTACGACACGATACAATACGCTTCATCACATGAGGAGGACGAGAACGTACCGTGGATCATCTCGGGGGCCATCCAGTAGGGGTTGCCCACCACGGTGTACCTCTTCCTGCGGTCCTGCTTCTTCAGGCCGGCCTGCAGCAGCTTGTCCTGGTGCTTATCCTCCACCATGAGCCTGGCCAGGCCAAAGTCGGCCACCACCACCGTGTTGTCCTGCGCAGCGGCGAGAGAGAGAGACAGTGTCGGTCTTCAGAGAGAGAGACACGCT